>NC_064807.1:39393062-39643062 GCF_023721935.1 Panthera uncia
CTCTCCCTGCCGGTCATCCCTCCTCTCCCTGCCGGTCATCCCTCCTCATCTCCGGTCAGCTCACCTCTCCCTCGGGTCATCCCTCCTCTCTCTGCTGGTCATCCCGCCCACCCCCCGTCCATTACCTCATTTATAAAGTCCAGCTCATAATGTCTCTACTTCACAGCTGAAGAATCAAGTGAGGTGCTGCAAGCAGAGCTCACTATTCAGAGTAAGCGCTCCATTTTTGTTTGCTACTTTCGCTACGATTACTACCCTTGGCCCTCTGGATTTACTCAGCGTTCAGAGGAATAAAAGCAGTCTTCGATTTTTACAGTCACCTGAATTTCCTCTTCTTTCTATGTACATTTGTAACAAAGTGGGAACAGTTTGGAATTTCCCACTTTGAAAGCCTACTCAGTACCCCAGATTGCTGGCTTGGGCATGTGCGGGGAAGGCCCGGTGAGAGCACAAGGTGTGTAAAGGCAGGAGTGTGAAATGAGTCCGGAAAGGTAAGTCGGGGCTGAATTATGGACAACCTTAAGCGTCAGAGGCTGGGCTTGATTCAGTAGGCAACGCTGAGTCCGTGCAGAGGTATGAGCATCCAAAGGATTAGACGTATCAGGGTGAAGTTAAAAATGGACAAATCTAAGAGCAGCTCAAGGACATAATGAGAAGACAGAGCTGAAAGGTCAAGAAAATTTGAACTCTGTAGACTATACGTAAGTATCCTTCATGTTAAATCCCTTTCCCATCCTAAGTACTGCATGTACATATCTATTTTCAAAGGAAATCTGAAAAACATTCAGGGCAATACGCCAGGCACGAGAGAAGAATGGGTGTGTTCCATGTTAAACCCACGAAAAGTCTAATTAAATATACTGACTCCTGCAGACAACCAGCCACTGAAGGATGTAAATGAAAATTACCAAGAGGAAAAACAAATCACATACTAAAGCTACAATGTTTTGACATGCCTCCTTGAACACAAAGTCTGTTTGGGTTGCAGTGACAGCCAAACTCATTAGGAATAAAATGCAACTTAATTTATAAAAGTCTTGTTCCTTCACTCTGTTTGATTTATATTCCTCAGTTCTCAAAATTAGCCATTTGGCATTTATGAGTAGGTACCTTACCAGAACATCTCTGAATCATAAATTCCTTAGTCTACTGAAGGAAATATCTTCAGCCTGCATTAAAATGTTAATTAAACATGGCTTTGGATGTACAAGTCTAAATTAACCTGTTTTTCAGAATATGCTATAGTCACAAGCTCATTTATTTTTATTATTTTCTAATTAAGACTTTATTCTTTAAAGCAGTGTTTGATTCACAGAAAAACTGAAGGGAAGGTACAGAAATTTCCCATGTATCCCTTGCCCCATGCATGCATTACCTCCCCCGTTATCAACATCCCCCACCAGAGTGGTACAATTGATGAACCTCCATTCACACATCATAATTACCCAAAGTCCACAGTTTACATTAGAGCTCATTCTTGGTGTTGTACATTCTATGGGTTTGGACAAATGTATAAAGACATGTACTCATCATCATGATATCATACAAAGTTTTTTCACTGCCCTAAAAATCCTCTGTGCTCCATCTACCTATTCATCCCTACACCCCATCCCCAGGCAATCACTGATCTTTTCACTGTCTCTACAGTTTTGCCTTTTCTAGAATGTTATATGCTTGCAATCATCCAGCACGTAGCCCTTTCAGATTGGCGTCTTTCACTTAGTAATATGTATTTAAAGTTGCTCTATGTCTTTCTGTGGCTTGATAGCTCATTTCTTTTTAGCACTAATTAATCGTCCATTTGTCTACATGCACCACAGTTTATTTAGCCATTCACCTACTGAAAGACATCTTGGTTGCTTACAAGTCTTGGCAATTACAAATAAAGATGCTGTAAACATCTACGTGCAGATTTTTGTGCTGGTCCTAAGTCTTCAGCTCCGTTGTGTAAATATTGAGGAGACTGATTACTGGTTTGTAAGGCCAAACAAAGCACGTACAGTTTTGTAAGAAATTGCCAAACTGTCTCCCCTAAAGTAGCTATACAATTTTGCATTCTCATCAACCATGGTGTTTTTGATGTTTCAGATTATGGACATTCTAATAGGTATATAGTAGCATCTTCTCATTTGTTTTATTTTTTTAATAATTAGGAAGAAGTAACCTCCTACCTTATTCCAGATTTTCTGAAGTGTCATGTCAAAGACATTATAAAAAGGTAAGAACGCAGCACCATCTATTTTCAAGATGTCTCTCTCAGCCATACATGAACACTCTGTTCCCTTTACTACAAGCCTACAAGAAAATGTGTGAGGTACAACGGAAAGAGCTGTGGCTTACAGAAAGGCAGGTGGAACCTCGCTCCGCTAGGTGGGTAATCTTGAGCCATTAACCCAACTATTAACAGTGGTCACTCCTGCAGGGTGAGTTATGGTGGGAAAGAGAAAAAGATACTCCATTTACTTTACATTATATGCTTAAGTATTGAATTTTAGGAGTATGATCACGTTTTAACCTTCCCAAGACAGGGAAACATTAATCTTTTAAATGAGTCTCACCTTCAGTCAGCTGTTCCAATGAGCCCCTAGAAAGAAGACTTGAGAACGATTCCACAACTGTGCATTTTTTCCTGTATCTGTGGAGAAAAAGTAGAAGGGCGGTGGGAAATAGAAAGAAAAAATAATAATAAATCAGGCCGAGTTCACTTTCATCGGACATTCATTTCAGTCTCAGTCATACCAAAGAGTTACCAAGGAGGAACTGCAAACCTCAAACTCTAAACCCTAAAGGGCAGAGAGCACCCTTTTCAACACTGTGTACCCGGCACCCAGCCCTGAGCTGATCTCCTGTGGGCACTCCATCCACACTTACTGGACACGTGAGTGGACAAACTCGCACAACACAATGAACACTAGCCCTGCCAAGCACCTGCACGATGCTGAAATCAGTATTTCTCTGGTAAGAGGCACCCACAGGTTAAGAATCGACTTGTGATTAAGAATCGAGTGTGATATTGGGAAACTCTTCATTTGCAGGGTTGCAACATAATTACATGAGGATATAGTTTCACATTAAGTGTCACCAGTGCTGGTTAACAGCTGTTGCCGGGGTCTTGCTATACACACAGAGCAAAGATTAAAATAAAACTGAAAGTCCATCTCATTTTCACCAACCAGAAGTGTCCAGGTATGTCCTTTTAGACAAATAAAACTCTCCCTTCCGAACAGGCAGCATCCGCCCGTAGAAAAAAAGAGAGTTCCTTGCTTGGCCTGGCTTGGCAGGCAGGAGCTGAATTCATCTGCGCCACGGAGACCCTTGGGAGATGCTTGCTGTGACTGAAGTTACCAATGGGAAAAAAAAAAAAGGCGGGGGGGGGACCCGTGGAGGCACAGATGCCAACTGCTTGGCCAAACAAGAATCTTCTATAATTCCCAACAGGAACTTTCAACTCTATTAGATACAACTACGTGAGGCCAGGAGGCTTGGAAGTACAAGTCCCTTACTACAATTGTGGCCACCTCCAAACAGAGCTTTCCATCAGAGTGTGACACTCACTCTGTCACACAGACACAAAGGTTTGTAGTTGCATCTCAAGTATTTAATTACTCGGTTCATACTTTTGGCAGGTCTGTAATGCATCCTTCATGGCAGAAATGCCATTTTGGATGTCCTGTTGCTCGAAGGTCAGGACGGCCTGCAACACCACAATAGTACTGTAGCCCAAGGCATGGTACATACTCTCCTTAGCCCTGGGGGGCAAAAAAAAAAAAAAAAAAAAGGAATTAATATGTTTCAATGCAGTTTAAGAGCATTCAGGTCTTGTCTGATACTGACCAGAAGAAATCCTAGTAAAAACATATCGTGACTTGTATAGCGATAAATTTTACTCCTTCACCATAATCACTGAAATAATATAGACTGTGAAAGACACGTCCCAAAAAAAAAAAAAACTCAAGTATCAAGGACTTTGCAAATTACGCCCATGCAGGCAACACTGAATGTTCCAGGTTGAAGCGGAAGCTGACAATTGTTTTTCCCCATTTCAGCACAAGGGGGCAGCCTGCGGACTCTTTTAGTAGAAAACATTTCAAAGCAAATCAATTTTCCCCAAACACCGGGAATCTACTTCCTATCTTTAGTGCTGACAGAAGTACTAAAATACAAGCCACTGGAAATGTATTTTGGGACAGAGAGATTCTGATACGTTTTTTGAAAGATAAAGACCTATTTTTAAAACCAGTTCATCTCCACTCCCAGCTGGAGGCCAAAGGGAAGCAAGACTTTTGCAATAAATTAGGTTGGCCACAAAGGGCCCAGACAAAAGTACATTCTAGACTTCGTATGTAATCTAATCCCATTATCCACAGTTCCTGAATAAAGTTCTTAATAATTCAAATTACTAAATTATCAGGAAGAACTGCTTAGACTCTTACGGGCATTAATTAGTCTTAAGGTATGACACATCCCAGACTCTCAGACTGTGAAAACCTTACCATCTCTTTTCTCAAAACTTCTCATCGTGTTATTTACAAGACTCAATTAGTTATTTACAAGACTTGAAATATTAATGCGCAGTTTTGTTGTTTTTTTTTTTAATTTTTTTTTCAACTTTTTTTTTTTTATTTTATTTTTGGGACAGAGAGAGACAGAGCATGAACAGGGGAGGGGCAGAGAGAGAGGGAGACACAGAATCGGAAGCAGGCTCCAGGCTCCGAGCCATCAGCCCAGAGCCTGACGCGGGGCTCGAACTCACGGACCGCGAGATCGTGACCTGGCTGAAGTCGGACGCCTAACCGACTGCGCCACCCAGGCGCCCCGCGCAGTTTTGTTTTTAATTCAAATATAATCCACCACAGCCCGCTACTATGCAAAATAAACACAAGCCACATTCTTCTTTTCCCTCATGGAAATACTCTAAACATCCTTTGGTAATTTGCAGTTTGTCCCGAATAGCAAGGTCACTGGCTGTTCAAAAGACCACAAAGGGTAACAGCAGCCCAAAGTTAATCATTTATTGTGGTCTTAAACCTCGCATTTTATTTTTTTTTTTTTAATTTTTTTTTAATGTTTATTTTATTTTTGAGACAGGGAGAGACAGCATGAACAGGGGAGGGTCAGAGAGAGGAAGACACAGAATCTGAAACAGGCTCCAGGCTCTGAGCTGTCAGCACAGAGCCTGACGCGGGGCTCGAACTCGTGGACCACGAGATCATGACCTGAGCCGAAGTCGGATGCTTAACCGACTGAGCCATCCAGGCGCCCCAAACCTCGCATTTTAAACCAAAAGCTCCAAGAGGGAAAAAA
Organism: Panthera uncia; assembly: GCF_023721935.1. Classification (NCBI taxonomy): domain Eukaryota; kingdom Metazoa; phylum Chordata; class Mammalia; order Carnivora; family Felidae; genus Panthera; species Panthera uncia. Next base: position 39,398,367 of record NC_064807.1, read on the forward strand.
AAAAGTATGCAAGTGGGAAAACCTATGTTTAACAGTGAAACATGCATCAAGATGAGAGAATCTTGACTAAATAAAATACTCAATCACTTCTTGTCATTCCATGTTACCACCAGCTGGGGTGTCTGAGGCAGAGGAGAGTGGGGTCTTGTGTGAATAAAAAGTGAAGGAGACAGGCAGGCAGGCAGGCTGAGAGAGGAGAGACAAACAGAAAAAGGTAGGCAGGCAAAGAGGAGGAAGACCAGGAAGCAGAGACAGAAGATGGACAGAGAAAGAAGTCTGAGGGTCTGGGAAGGACAGAGGGAAACGAGGCAGGAGACAGGCAGGGTGGACAGTGTTGGAGACAACACTGGGCCATTTTCTCGGGCTGTAGCATCTCTTTTATCCTCTGGTCCTAACCCCTGAAATACTATGTGATCACAGCTCTTCTACATCTTAATAGAACTACCACACCAGCTTCTAGGGAGGTAATTTCATTTTCTTTATTGAAGTAGGTAGTGACACACAATGTCATTTTAGTTTTAGGTGTGCAATATAGCGATTCGGCAATTCTATACATTATGCAACACTCACCACAATGAGTGCAGGAGGACTGAAGGTCCATGATCAGAATCACATTACTCTACCGACCAAAGAAAGGAGATTTCCGCTGTTGTACCCGAGCAACCTTCTAGAAAACTGTTATTAGAAGGTCTAAGTTTCATCCAAGTTAAGTGTTGCGTTTGAAGGCACAAGGTATGATTACTCCTGTCCAGCTACAGTCACACTGTGGAGTTGGGGACAGTGCTCAAGATGACACCTAGTAAACGGGCTAAGCACAGGTTTTGCTGCCACATTTGAACAATTTAACAGGTATTATCAGCTGAAATTAAACTGCTTAACTTATTTATCACATAAATAGGGAGTCCCAATAACATTTTTTATTATCTTAAATTTCTTTTAAAGAAAAGTTCTTTTTAACATTTGAGATTAGTATATTCTAATTCTTCCCATCCCCATTTCAAAGGGAACTTCTGTCAAAGGTATTTAAGCTTTAGAGGCATATCCATTAAAGTATCTCACTGGAAAGAGCAAAATGAAACTCCACAAAACTATATGAGACGACAATATTTGAACACATATAGAAATTAAAATATGAGAATCAGAAACTTTCTACTGATTAAATTTGGAAAAAAACAAGATTTTTTTTTTTAACTGGATATTAAAACTGACCAAAAGTAAGGCGTCTCAACCAAATTAGCTTAGAAATATTCAGGTGGCAATGCAGATATGCTGACTGACAAGCAATATATCAAAGACTCATCAGAAACGTCTGTAAAAATGTATTTTATCTAAAAGAAATTAAGTTAATTACCATGGTCGAAGCAACTCTAAGGCATCCGTGAATTTGTTACTCAGAAATAAGTTCAATGCCACTGAACATTCTTCTAGGCCACACTTGAGATCCACCTTCACTGATGTTGACCTAAGGATCAAGAAAAAAATACATAGCATTTCAATAGCTTTTACTATTAGAAGTTGTTGCGGGTGTGTGTGTGTGTGTGTGTGTGTGTGTGTGTGTGTGTACCCTTTGGAGAAAGAAAGACTGGGATTCTAACCCTTCTGAAACCTTCTAAAGCCTTCCTTATCTGTAAAATGGGAATACCACCACCTTCGTGAAAATGTCATGAGGATGGAATAAATCAACAAATAAGGCTGATAGCCCTCACAAAGACCACAAGGGTGGGAACTACCTTGATTCATAGGACAGGGAAAGTTATTATCTTTTAGTTTGATTATGCAGGGGGAAAAAATGTGCTTCAGTGGAAAACTGATTATCATCTAGACCGTAGAAGAGACTCCTTCAGATTGCTTTTGATTCTATAGGAACTGTCTTGCAACTCTGCACATTGTGTTTTCTTTTTTAGTTTTTTTTTTCAATGTTTATTTTATTTCTGAGAGAGAGAGAGAGAACGAGTGCATGCACGCAAGCAGGGGAGGGGCAGAGAGAGAGGGAAACACAATCCGAAGCAGGCTCCAAGCTCCAAGCTGTCACCAAAGAGCCGGATGTGGGGCTCAAACCCACAAACCACGAGATCATGACCTAAGACTAAGTCGGATGCTTAACCGACTGAACCACCCAGGCCCTTTGTGTTTTCTTTTTTAATTTGAGTATAGTCAACACACAATGTTACATTAGTTTCAGGTATACAACACTGTGATTCAACTTCTCTATAGTTGTGCTAACTGCTCACAAGTGTAGCTACCAGCTGTCACCATACAATGCTATTATAATATCATAAACTATATTCCCTATGCTGTGCCTTTTATGCCCATGACTTATTTGTTCCCTACGTGGAAGCCCACTCTCTTTCACTCCCACTCTCTTTCACCCATTTTGCCCATTCACCCATGCCCCTTCCCTCTAGCCAACCATTAGTTTGTTTTCTATATTTATGAGTCTGAATCTGCATTTTTTTTGTTTATTCACTTGTTTTTTAGACTCCACATGTAAGTGAACTCATGATATTTGTCTTTCTCAATCTGATTTATTGCACTTAACATTATACCCTCCAGGTCTATCTGTGTTGTTGGAAATGGCAAGATCTCAACCTTTTTATGGCTGAGTAATATTCCATAGTACATATATACACCATCTTCTTTATCCATTAATCTGTGGACACTTAGGCTGCTTCCATATGTTGGCTATTGTAAATAATGCTGCAATAAACATAGGGGTGCATATACCTTTTTGAATTAGTGTTTTCGTTTTCTTTAGGTAAATACCCAGTAGTGAATCATATGGTATTTCTACTTTCACTTTTTTGAGGAACTTCCATACTGTTTTCCACAGTGGCTATACCGTTTTACATTCCCAGCAACAATGCACAAGGGTTCCCGTTTCTCCATATCCTGGCCAACACTTACTATTTCTTCTCCCCACCCCACCCCCCCCCCCCCCCCCTTTTTTTAGGCATTCTGACAAGTATAACTGATACCTCACTGTGGTTTTGATTTGCATTTCCCTGATGATTAGTGATGTTTAGCATCTTTTCGTGTGTCTTGGTCATCTGTATATCTTTTTGCAAAAATATCTATTCGGGTCCTCCAACCATTTTTTAATCAGTGTTTTTTTAGTGTTGCATCGCAACTCTGTAAATCATAAGTAACTGATAGCAATGCAAAGTAACTGTTGTCTACAGACATGTAAACTCAGTAGGCAGGTTCAATGACCTTTTCTCCTTCCTGTAAGGAGTTAGTTTTGCTGACTTCGGACATTAATTTCAACGTTCCTTAAGTCCATATAAATTTGTGCTGTTTTGATTTCTCCTTTGAATCTATTATAACATCTGCCTAGCTCCCTCACTGATTAATGAGTTAAGCAAAATCTTTAACATGCGTTCGTTTTTATGTTTGTATAATCATTATGATTTTACCCTTTATTAAAAATTACCTGTTAGTTATTTATGACTGACAGAAGTTTTGCTCTTTAAAATCAGAGCCCTCTCCAAAATGTTTTGTGTAACAACTTTTAACAGGAAAATATTTCGGCAAGTAAATGAGCAGTATGATGATTTATTTAAAAGTACTTAAAGTCGAATTTCCATGCCACCAACCTCTCCAAATTCATGCCTTCAAACATGAAAACAAAATCCCACCTCAGTTACGTTTCTAGCAGCAGGCTGGCTAATGTAGGTGTTCTGAGCACATTTAAGGTAGGCGAGACTAAGCTATGATGTTCGACAGGATAGGCGTATTAAATGGATTTTTGATTTACAGTGGGTTTATTGGAACATAAGCCCATCATAAGTCAAGGAAGACCTATAAATGTTGATGCAGTAGTTACCTAGGAAACTATCAGATGACTTAGAGGTTAACTCTGAGGGAGAAAACTCCTACTTCTAAAGAAAGCTCAGATTTCCATAAGCAGGGACATATGGAATGAAAGAGTAATGTGAAAAATAAATGCCTAAAGATCCTCGGAAGTTATTTTCAACCTCATTTCCATTCATCAATCTTCAAATTATTGCACCCCGTCTCTGTACGGTGAGAGCCGAGTCTTGCGACAGGCTGCCAACTTCAGGAGTGTTACGAACACACTCACAAATAGCTGAGATTTCAAAGGCAGACTCTGAAATGCTAAAGATCTACTGTACAACTTAAAGTTCAATAAACCTGTAAGGACAGATAAAAAGCACTTTCCCGTGGTACTAAAGCATAGCTTTAACAGGGTTGCCTCAATAAATGATCATAAATGATAAAGGAACAACATACATTTTGAAAAAGAAACAATTAGTTACATTAATTGGAGAATAGGCAGGAAAAGAAAACATTACTTAGCAATTCAATGTGAAATTATTACAAAAAATATTAATGGACAGGAAAAATGTCATGATATATTAACTTTCAAAAAGCAGGTCACCAGGCTGGTTCAGTCAGTGAAGCGTGTGACGTTAGATCTCAGGGTTATGAGTTCAAACCCCACGTTGGGTATAGAGATTAGGGAAAAATAAAATTAAAAAAAAAAAAAAAAGGCAGACTATAAAAAAAAGGTGGAGGGGCAGGGCAAAAAATAATAATAAAATAAAAACGAGGTTACTAAATAGGATATTTAATATGATCCCAATTAATAAAAAATCAGTATCTCTATATATGAAGAAAAAAAGAAATAATATCAAAACACAAAAAAGTTACAGTGATGGTAATACACATTTTATTTTCTCCTTTGTGCTTTTCTATATTTCCTGAATTTTCTATATTCAACATTTCTTAAAATGCTCCTTAAGCCAAGGTTATAAGAATATTAAGTAGAAAAATAATCATACTACAATATTCAATGAAAACCCTATGGTTGCATCCATATCAAAAAGTATATGCCCAGGGGGTGCCTGGGTGGCTCAGTAGGCTAAGCTTCCAACTCCTGATTTCAGCTCAGGTCATGATCTCACAGTTGGTGAGTTCAACCCCCGCGTTGGGCTCTGTGCTGACAGCAAGGAACATGCTCGGGATTCTCTCTCTCTCCCTCTCCCTCTGCCCCTCCCCTACTTGTGTGCACTCAAGCTCTCTCACTCTCTCTCTCAAAATAAGTGAACATTACACAGAAAAGAAAAGAGAGGAGGGGGGGGGGGAGGGGGGGGGGGGGGGGGGGGGGAGGGGGAGGGGAGGAAAAGGAAAAGGAAGGGGAGGGGGAGGGGAAGAGGAAGGGAGGGAAAGGAAGGGGAGGGAAGGGAAGGAAAAGAGAAAAGAAAAGAGAAAAGAAAAGAAAAGAAAAGAAAAGAAAAGAAAAAAAAAGATACATGCTGAGGAAAAAGACTAGAATGAAATACACCAAAATAACAGTCTGTGTTTAAGAGGTCATATTTACGGTGGCTGTTTCTCCTTTCTTCCATTTTCTTCAATGCCTGGCAATGTGGTTATATTATTTTATATGTGAAATTAATGATCTAAAACTTGTTTAAATAAAAGAGACTCAAAAGAGAGCTATGCCCCAAATGTTGTCATTTAGTTGTGCTCCTTTTGCTTTGACAGGGCCACCTCTTCAGAGTCCCTTGGCAGCTCCGTCTGCCCCTCCTAATTTGTCAAATGGACATCAGTCAGCAAAACACAAAGCCCTGTTCTAACATCAACATTACAATTCACCAACGGCTTGGACCGCTCTCCCAACATCCCTAAAACACCTGCACCTCTTCCTGACCTGTTCACGTTAGATGATCCGTGCCGTCCAGTGGGCTGTTTTGTGTCAAGTGATGCAAAGGGTTGGCTGCTTGCTGCCATATCTGTGCGAGAAAACCTATTAATAAAAAAAGCAGAATGAGGTTTTTATTTCTTTGTCTTACAGGAAAAGACCACATAAATTCAAGTATACAACATAAGCCCTCCAATTATTTAGTACATCTCACCTCCATTTCTAATCAATTCGGAAAATCAAGTAACAAAAATCTATCTACTGTTACATGGTGAACATTCCTGAAACACAGCACCAATAAAATAACCTTTTTTTTTCCTAGTACACACACACAAAAAATCAACCAAAATCAGCTCCCCCAAAGCTCTCCACCCAAAGACAACAAGACAACATTGTATCTTGTATATAAATATCCTTCCAGAACTTTTCCCAAGTAAATCTATACAGATATTTTTATATTTTATTAAAATGGAATATTATTGAGGGGCACCTGGGTGGCTCAGTTGGTTAAGTGTCCAACTTTGGCTCATGATCTCACGGTCATGATCTCATGGTCCCTGAGTCCAAGCCCCATGTCGGGCTCTGTGCTGTCAGTTCAGAGCCTGGAGCCTCCTTCAGATTCTGTGTTCTCTCTCTCTCTCTCTCTCTCTCTGCCCCTCCCCCGGTCAGGCTCTGTCTCTCTCTCTGTCTCTCAAAAAATGAATAAATGTTTAAAAAAAATTTTTTTTCCATAAAAATAAATGGAATATTATTGAAAGGAAGGAAAAACTTTTCTCTGACCCTCTTAGAGTCCCCGGCTGGGTCTGAAGATAAAACGGACAAAGACTGATTATCAGGAGAAAAGCATATAAATTTTGTTGAACTGGTATAAGTACGTGAGGGCCTTCACAAGAGAATGAAGACCAGCAGGAAGTTTTCAAATCTGTGAAAAATTGGCAAGACAAAGGGCCTGGGGTAGGGGTAGAAAACAATGAAGTAACTAGGAAGATAAGGGTCACTTTCAAAGGCTTGCAGATATAAATGTCTTTCTCCAGTAAAAGGATAATTTATTTCCAGCCTTTAGGCAGAAAAGGGAGAGCTATTACAGTGTTTGCTCCTTCTAGATTGCCTTCAGCTCAAAATGATTTACAGGTCAAACAGGCATATTTTGGGGTGATATATTCTAGTTTCCTTCATTGTATGTTTAATTTATCCTGAATCTTTTCTTATAGTTACTGTAACATAATTTGTTACCTGCCCCTTATTTTGGGGGCATGTAAATTGCTCCCGATGTTTTGCGATTACAAACAATATTGTAATAAGCTCTTTACTGACTTGCCTGATCGTTTCCTGAGGATAAATTCTTGAGTTAAAGAGCGTGTGTTTTGTTAGGGATCCTCTTTCTAAAAACAGCTTCATTTCTCATTATATATACACCACAGAGTTCTACAGTAACATTCAGGAGGTGGAGACTGATCTGGTTGGCAGATGCTTAGGCCATTTCATTGACCCAGGGCTCCCACCACAGACACATGGAGGCGGGGCCATGCTAGAAAAGGAAATTTTCATGGAGTAAGAATAAGCTCCCCCGCCCCCAACGCCCGTATTGTAATAGAATCACCAGCCTCCTGCTTCCGTTCTTAACTGTACCCAAGCCTAGAGAGAAAAGGGCTATTGACTGCCCTTTTAGGAAAGCTTTATTTTTTTTTTAATTCTAAGATGTGTAATGCCCTCAGTTAAGTGGAGTTTGATTATAGCCCACCTTTCAGACCTCCCAATGCCTTGTAATATTTTATATTCAACATTCATCGTGTCTTGAATATATCAAGTTCCCAAAATTTTATACATCAGGTTAGGGGAAAATCAAGGTTCTTTCACAAAGGTGGTTGGATGTGGGTCGTAGGAGAAAAGAAAACCCCACAGCTAGGAAGAAATGTACTTTAGGCTGGTTATTTTCCATCACAAGACTATTTCACCAGAATAGAGGAAGCACTGAGCACTTACATAAACCAGACTCTAGGGCAGTGACAGCTACCTCTGCTTAGGAGCAAAAAGGAAAAAGATCTATTCAAAAGGTCATCTATCCATTTGGACCACTCTTGCCCATCTGTTCTATTACAGATTTATTTACAAGGGCCAGCAAAACATGGTCTCTGAAATTACTGTACCATTTACCTTCAGTTTTAATTACAAAATTCTCCTCAATTTCAAATTTTGAAATTTTTATTTAATGAAAACTAATTATTTTCCTTTAACATTTCTGATTTTGAGGGCATACTTAGAAACAACCTCCCTCCATAAACATTATATACCATAATTTTACCAGTGCTATTACCTTTTAATATTCAATTTTTTGATCTATTTATATAATTTGAATATATAGTACAAGAGAGTGCTGTGTATTTTTTAATCTTTGGCATTTTTCCCAAGATAATTTTTAAAAGACCACATCTTTTGCCCCAGTGATTTGACAATATATGACATACCATATATATATAAAACACTGAAATTTATTAAGTTCTGCTAAATTCAAGCCTGCTATGCCAGGTAAATGCTGCATGTTTGAGAGTTACAATTACAGTGTCTTCACCAGACACGATAGACTTGAATTTAGCAGAACTTAATTATTAATAATGTTAGATTTTATTCACATATTCAGAGGTATAAAAGTTTAGATTAGATCTTTCTAGTCCTTTATGTTTTTGTATACATGTCCATGAAGTCCCAGAAACTCTACAGTATTTTAAAATTTGTACTAATATCCCAGTAAGTATATCACGCTACAAACTCATTTTTTTATTCAACGCTATTTTTTGATGTAGACCTAATTCACTCACCTACACTACATCATATTTCATCAAGAACCTATTTTCTTCTTTTTTTATGATAAATGCTTCCAATACAGAGAGAAAATGACAGGAGTATATCTGGAATCTTTTGCATACAGTGAGAGCTAAATTTAATTGTTTCCCACATGGATAGGCAATTATCCCAACACCAATGAATAACTCATCCTTCAGCTACTCTTGGCTTGGAAATAACACAAAAGGAAGAGCACACATCCTCTCAACGCTCTTGGAGCAGTAACAGGTGCACCAAGGAATATTTCTATCCAATTCTAGATTCAACCTCCCCCAGAAAGGCAGTCTTAACCAGTCGGTCAGGGAATTTCCCCATCTGGGGCCAATGAGTCTGCCTCACTGAGTGGCCAGAAGGGCATTCCCCATCCCCCAGAGGAAGATGAGGTCATCTGCATGATAAGACCTGTCGCTATTCCTCCTAAGGGAGAGAAATCTCATCTGGAACAATCCTTTTCTTTGGTAATAACTTTCTGGCCCCCACCTTCTCCCTATAAAAACCTTCCCTTTTCTTACAACTCCTCTACTTGCTAGATGGGATGCTGCCCAATTCATCAATCTCTTAATGAAGCCAATTAAATCTTCAAATTTACTGGGTTGAATTTTGGGGGTTTTTGTGTTTTTATTTTTTTAATGTTTATTTATTTCTGAGACAGAGCGCGCGCAAGCGTGAGTGGGGGAGGTGCGGAGAGAGGGAGACACAAAATCCCAAAGAGGCTCCAGGCTCTGAGCTGCCAGCACAGAGCCCGATGTGGGGCTGGAACTCATGAACTAAGAGATCGTGACCTGAGCAGAAAATGGACGCTGAACCAACTGAGTCACCCAGGCGCCCCTGAATTTTGGGCTTTTTTTTTTTTTTTTTTTAACACTATCTCTACAATACTACATTTTCACATCTATACACATTTATTCAGGTCTGATCTTATTTCCTTTACTAAAGGTTTCTATTATATGGAACACTGCTCTGATGTTCAGATATCCTCCATGCAAAACGATCCTTAGGTCACTTCAGTTTTATAATCTGTACCACCAAAGTGAGCACAATTGTTAAAAATTTAGGGGTGCCTGGGTGGCTCAGGCGGTTAAGCGTCCGACTTCTACTCAGGTCATGATCTCGCGGTTTGAGAGTTGGAGCCCCGCTGTCGGGCTCTGTGCTGACAGCTCTGAGCCTGGAGCCTGCTTCAGATTCTGTCTCCTCCTCTCTCTGCCCTCCCCTGCTCATACTCTGGCTCTGTCTCTCAATAATAAATAAACGTTAAAAAAAATTAAAAAAAAAAAAATTTAACCAAGGGGCACCTGGCTGGCTCAGTCAGTAGAGCATGCAACTCTTGATATCAAGGTCATGAGGGCAAGCCCCACGTTGCATTACTTAAAAAATAAGAAAGATTAAAAAAACAATTTAACCAAATAGAATGACTTGTCTGTTCTACTCCTATGCAAGGTATTATATTCAGAAGTTAAAAGAAATGTATTTTCAGCTGGTGAAAAATACTGTGATTAGGTTGACAGAGCCTAGGAAAAACAATACATTATATCTCAATTACAGGGATGAGTATGTTGGAACATTTGTCCTTCTCTTGCCCTGATTTTACTGCTTTATTTTTTTTTTAAGTTTTTAAACAGCTTCATTGAGATATAAATTCACAGACCATACAATTCTCCCATTTAAAGTATACAATCAATAGCTTTTAGTATGTTCTTAGAGGTGTGCAACTATCACCACAATCTGTATTTTGTCACTCGAAAGAAACTCTGTCCATCCATTAGCTGTCACTCCACATTTCCCCCTCCATCTCTTGTTTTAGGCAGTCACCCATCTGCTTTCAATATGAGCAGATTTTTCTTGGTCTGGACATTTCATATTAATGGAATTATACAATATGTGGTCTCTCATGACTGGCTTTTCCCTTCAGCATAATGTCTTCAAGATACATGTTGATATATCTGTACATCATTCCTTTTTATTGCCAAATAATATTGCATTGTATGGATATAACACATTTTGTTTACTGTTTCCTTAGTTTATGGATATATGTGTTATTTCCGCTTTTGGGATATTTTGAATAATGCTATTAAAATTCATGAACAAGTTCTAACGTAGACATATATTTCATTTCTCTTGAGTATACGCCTATGAAGACAACTGCTGAGTCGTATTGTAAGTTAATGTTTGACATTCTGAAGAACTGTCAGACCATTTTTCCAAGTGACTATGTGATTTTACATTCTTACCAGCAATGTAGGGAAGTTCCAATTTCTCCACATCTTGTCCAACACTTATTAAAATTGTCTTAGTGGGTGTGACAGTATCTCATTGTGGTTTTGACTTGCATTTACCTAATGACTAAGGACGTTGAGCATCTTTTAGCTACTTAATGGCCATTTGTATATCTTTGGAGAAATGTCTATTCAGGTTCTTTGGCCATTTTTTAAATGGGCTATTTGTCTTTTTATTATTGAGTTTCATACTGCTGTAATTTTTAATCACTAGGTAAAACTATTTTCAAATGAAAAGCTTACAGCTACTTCTTTATAATTTTTTCCTCTCATTCAAATCATAATTAGCAGAATCGATTCAAATTTAATTTCTCCAGTAAAGCCAACGCAATGTGCTATGTTCCGGAACAGTGAAATAAAAGATATGCCATTTTCAAAGGAAGGATAAAAAAGAAATAAAATTTTCAAAAACTAATAAAAAGACACTTCATATCCTTCATGTTTTTTCCTCTCTTTGGGGGAGAAAAGGAAGGAAAGCAAACAGGCCAAACGTTACTCTCTTGGAGGCACCATTTATATAATTTACAGTCTGGACCATGTCCACTGGAGCCATAAACACAAAACTCCAGTGGACGTCACCACCAGGCTTCCAGGAAATCTACTGCTTACTATTTTGGACCATATGATCAGCTTGTGTTTCTTACTAAAGAAAACTGCTCACCAGACCAAATTCTGCCCAGTGGAGGATTCCTTTCAAACAGCCACTCTCATTGCCGGATATCAAAGAAGAAGGGAGGTACGGCAGCTGCAGCTAGTATAGCAAGAACAGCCCAGAAATCAACGGGTGCTCCAAATATGCCGTACTGGCAACCTCAATCCCAGACCCGTCGCCAGTGTTACAGAATCAAGGCAAAGGGATGTCAACATTCACTCTGCACTAGAGCCCTGTTCCTGTAGAGGGAAGATCTAAAAAGCTGGAAGAGGCCAAAGGGCAAGCACCAACAAAGAATACAATGATTCTAATAAATCAGGTATTAATGAATTGATAAGCTAAATAATCTGCCCCTAAATAATCCTCGCTGAGACTTAGCACAAAGGCTCCCTCAATCAGAACTGTTCACGTTCTTTCATATTATGTGTAGGGCTTGGGTGATTTTTTTATATTCTTCATGCTTTTCTTACTTTTTTCAAGTTTTCAAAAATGATCATGAGCTATTTTTAGTAATTGGGAAAAAAGTATGTATTTTGGGCAATTTAAGTTCAAATTCATGAAGGGGACATTTAAATATTAATTTAAGGAAACACCTTCTGATCACCCCTTTTATATCACACATAGCTTACAACAGTTCTCCGGAAAAATATATAAGAAGAGTGTATTATTTTTAGCCCTTTCCAAGTGAGGAAGTTAGAATGCATCACTACCCAATGTGTTTCTAATGTAATTTTACATCTCTTAGAACCCTTCCAAATTTTCACTACTTTGAAAAAGTCAGGACTTAAATGTTGCAGTTTTTCTAATTTTACCTTTTCTATTCCCTACATTGATAACACACTCCAGTGCTATTTTAAAGTTCTGAACTTAAAATACCTGTAATACAATATTCCCAAATTGTTTTCAAACTTATTATTTTATATATACATTTATGATTTCCACCTGATTTTTAATGTATCTACCTATTGGCTGAAAATGGGTTTATTCCTTTATTGAAGGGAACTGGCTCTCACGGATGGAAATCAGCAGATGCTATCAGGGGTTCTCGATATCAGCCCCATTTCCATCTTTGGCGGCTCTGAAAAATGCAGTCCACAGGGCCTGTGTGGGTGTCAGCAAGGTATATGCCAAGTGTCCCCTTAGCCTAATATGAAATATGGAAGTGGTAGTTCCGTTAAAATAGATTCACTGGAAAGGTACTTCCTTTCACCCTAATTTTACATTTTTATCAGAAACCGGGATTAAGATAAAAAACAAGGTAACCAACTCAGCAAAAATCAATTAATTAATAAAGCAAGCAAGCAAGCTGGAAAAGGAAGCAGGGAATGGACCACAATCTGAAACAGTAATCCACCGGGTCCCTGGGTGGCTCGGGCGGTTAAGAGTCCAACTCTTGATTTCAGCTCAGGTCGTGATCTCATGGTTCGTGAGTTCGAGCCCCATATCAGGCTCCGTGCTGACAGTGCAGAGCCTGCTTGAGATTCTCATTCTCTTTCTCTCTCTGCCTCCCCCCTTCAAATAAATAAACATTAAAAAAAAATAGTAATAAAAACTAAAAAAGTAATGCGCTAAATGAAAGGGTTCCATTCAGTAAACTAAAATTTAATTTTCACACATAAACATCTGGGAGCACCACGCTGCGAGCATTCTATCAGGTGTTAGACACATAAAAGTCATACAGTTCATGATCTCAAAGATGATATCTGAAAATATAGACTTTAAATAACTTACAACGTTTTGCTACCATGTTGCTAAGTCACGTTGTTTTTATCCTGCTTAAGAGTGCCTAAATTTGGGTCAACAGTCCAACTAAAAAGCCTGTGTTCATGTCAGCAAGCTGTCTGCTGTGTCCCCCAGGCCAACCTGTCATGCCAGTGGGGACTCTGCCTACCTGAATAAAGAGACAAGCGCGTGGAGGTCGGCAGTACTCGCATCTGCTCCCAACAACCACACCTGGCCTGAGAACCACACTGTTCTAAAAGGACCAACAACTGGAAATGCAACCAGGAGCCGACAGCCAGGGAAAGAAAGGACTCAAAGCCAGTTCTGAAAGCAGAGCAGCTTAACTCAGGAACAAGCAGAGCTGGAGGAAAGCAGAGAAAAGGAAAGAACAAACATTCCCTCCCTCGCTCACGTGGCAAAGGTTCCGATTCCCCCTTCTAGACCACCCTCTCGGGACCGCATCCTACTCCCAAATGACTCAGAACAACATATAGTAACGTGCAGACAGAAAAAGAATAATCAAACAAATGTGGCAAACTGTGAAGAATGGGGGAGGGGTATATAAAAGTTCTCTGTGTCATTCTCATACTCTTTTGAGAAGTTTGAATGTACTGCAAAATAATGTTTTTAAAAGACAGCAGAGCATGACTCTGGAGCAAAGGACAAAGACAGGGTCAAATGAGGGCGGCCATAGACCTTGGGCACCTGGGGACCAGCCAATGCCAGTGAGGAATGCCAAGCCCTCGGGGTCACGGGTACACCAACAGATCCGGCCATCACAGGTGCTTGGGCAAAGGGAGCAAAAGGCCAGAGGTTAATGCAAAAACATCCACTTAGATGAGACTATTAACCGAAGGGCAATAGCCAGAGTAGGGCTCTGTCCCCACAGATCGTGTTCCTGCACTCAGGTGCTGCTGGGAAGGAGAGGCAAGGGGAACCTTTGAGGAGGAAGATACAGGCCTGATGCAGAGTTTAAATTCTTACTGGGCTGGGCACTTACCTCTCCCACTACCCCCCCCCAAAAAAAAAAATCAGAGTCACTCCAAAAGAGACTATTTGAAATGTGAACAGATGATGCGCTCTTTCACTGACAACTTAATGTTTTGTTTTTTTTTCTGTCCTCACTGGGGATGTGAATTCCAGAGCAAAATGAGAACAGTTGAAAAGAACAAAAGTTCATTTTCATGTAAAATATAAAGCATGCCTCAGACCCTGCTCACTAAGAAAGAGGACAGCAGCACTTAGGGTTTCTTGGGGGGGGGGGGGGGGGGACAAACTGCTCCCAACAAATGCCGTTTTTCCTGCTCACAGACTCGGCAAATGGGACAGAGCTGGAAACTAAAACCAGAGCCTGTATCTTTGCAGATTCTTTCCTTAAGCAAAGCAAATGGTACTCCTTTGCATTATTTAAAACAAACAGCAATGGAATGTCAGATTGGCAAGAGATCTAGGCAGCTACAATGTCATTTTGCTGGTTTTTAATTAAAAAAAAACCAAAACCCTTATTGGAGGGTTTTCTTCTAACAGAAAGCTAGTACCTAATCTATTATTAGTCACCCTTTCTCACTGCCCCGTCATGTGACTCAGGAGAAGCATGCTGGGGCACAAGGCTGAACGCTGGGTTTCTGCCCCAGATGTGCAAGTCACCTGCAAGCCGTGACACCCTGGACCATTCCCCACCTCTATGGATTCCAGTGTCCTCATGTGCAAAAGACAGCGAAGGGATACCAATCACAGAAAGCAGAAAGGTGGTTGCCAGGGGCTGGGGAGGGCAGTGGGGAGCTGCTGTTCAAGGGGTACCGAGTTCCCACTTTACAGGATGAAAGACTTCTGGCGAAGGATGGCGGCGATGGCGGCACGACCGTGTGAACGTACTTCGCGCCACTGAACAAGGGGTGGAGACGGGAAGGTCTATGTTAGGTGTATTTTGTCACAGGGAAGAAGAAACTGGGAGCAACAAACAAAACAGAACAAAAAGAGCATTCGCACCGACAAAAAGCCAGGGGAGGGATGACAGTACCCTTTCTGCCTCACGCAGGCGTTATGAGGAAACGCAGTCCATTTTGTGAAACCACTTTTTAAGCTGAAAAACCACATAAGTGTGGTGCTGATGTTGGTTAAAGAGTTAAGTGACTTAAGTGACTGGGGCCAGGAACTTCCCATTAGACAGACCACTGCACTCCTGCTACTCGGCAGCTGGGTGTTTCCTGCAGCCGTGTTACTTAAGCAACGCTCTGCCAGTTTCATTTTCTCAAAGTAGGCATGCAGATATTTTCAAGATGCAGAGTAAACGCAGGTCTTCCGTGTGACGCTGCAGGGGGCAGGGGAGGGCTGTTCATCATTTCTTCTAAAACATTACAAACTACAACAAATTTTTAATTTTTTTTTTTAACGTTTATTTATTTTTGAGACAGAGAGAGACAGAGCATGAATGGGGGAGGGTCAGAGAGAGGGAGACACAGAATCTGAAACAGGCTCCGGGCTCTGAGCTGTCAGCACAGGGGCCCGATGCGGGGCTCGAACTCACGGACCGCGAGATCGTGACCTGAGCCGAAGTCGGCCGCTCAACCGACTGAGCCACCCAGGTGCCCCTACAACAAATTTTTAAAAAGCAATGCTAAAGGGGCGCCCGGATGGTTCAGTCGGTTGAAGGTCCGACTCTGGATTTCCGCTCAGGTCGTGGCATCGAGCCACGCATCAGGCTCTGCACTGACAGCACAGAGCCTGCTTGGGATTCCCTCTCTCTCTCAAAACAAATAAATAAACATTTAAAAAAACAAAAAAGCAACACTAAGAAAGTTTTACTTTCATTTGGCTCACAATCCATGAGGAACGGGAAAAAAAAGGCTACCTAAAAGCCTTTTTTTTGTTTTTCCAGGCTACATAATGTGTCTCTCCTCTTGGTTCCTGGCTCAGAATTTAAAACTCATCACAGTAGGATTATTACTTCACTGTCAGCTGTGGTAGGTAGATATGAGCTTTTTAAGGACAGAAATTCTGTGTCTTAGCAAAGAGATATTCACTGAGGTTTTGATGAATACATGACATTTGTACTGATTGTATATTAACACCCTTGTGCCAAATACAGTCTCAATACCTTATATTTTACATCACACATGTAGGTCATGGAAAATACCCTTGAATATGTTATCCTGGGAGTCCTTCATTCACAAACAAGTGGTTTTCGGTAAACATTAGGTAAGACAAACAAACCAGAAGGGGAAGCATGTAGATAGTCAAGTAATTAAAGGTTAATTTTCTGGGGTATCTGGGTGGCGGCTCGGTAGGTTAAGTGTCTGACTCGTGGTTTCAGCTCGGGTCACAATCTCAAAATTTGTGAGATCGAGCCCTGCGTCAGCTCTCCTCTAACAGCACAGAGCCTGCTTGGATTCTTTCTCTCCCTCTCTCTCTGCCCCTCCCCTGCTCGCATGCGTGCGTGCTCTCTAACAAACATTTTAAAAAATAAAGTTTAATTTTCTTTAACTTTTCAATGTGTGGCTCTTTTCATAGTGTGCTGTATACATCCAGCCTGTGATATCAAGCAGGTACACAAATAGGTTTTGGTATACAGGGATGCTATTCCTTTAAAAGCAAACAAACAAAAACATCTAACTTAATATTAAGGAGGGGTGATGACACATAAATGCTATATATTAGGGCCCGATTTGCTGGATCACAGAAATGCTCAAATTCTGCCCCACCCGGTACTCAAAAAGAAACTGACTATAATCCCAAAGTATGAGAGAAATTTGAGTCTTGTTTCCATACTTCCCAGCCTTCTAAAATACAAGCACTTGAAATAAGATATTTTATAACCCAACACAAATACAAAACAATCACCAAAGAGATCCATTCATACTACTTGAATGGTCACTAAACACTTTCCACACCTGTGGACTGACGAAACATCAAAAGAAAAGTAAACCATGCCTGAAAGTCAGATCAAACTCATGTTCACAGAATCTGCCCATATATGCAGTTTGTCCTTCCCAATCTGAACCAAAGACAGAAGTGTAAATGTGGTGTTAAAAAGTGGAAAGCACATGCAAAATGTTAGGCAAACCTCTGGGCATAAGGCACACACACACAAAATCAACTAATCAATCAATTTTGATGACACACGTCTCCAGGAATGTACTGTGGCTTTATTTTAAGGAAGAGAGAGAGAGAAGAGAAGAGAAGAGAAGAGAAGAGAAGAGAAGAGAAGAGAAGAGAAAAGACAGACAAGGAGAGGGCTGCCTACCCCCCAAATCAACCTATGGCTAAGGGTATCCCTTAGGTACAAGGGCTTCAAGGGGCACCTCATCTTCCTTGTCTATAAAAGGAGACTGCAATTAGCACAGTTGTCTGTCATCAGAGACACAAAGACAGACTTACCATGGGTACTGGGACTGAAACAGGACACTTTTTTTTTTTTTTTAAGTTTCTTTATTTAGAAAGAGAGACAGAGCACGAACAGGGAAGGGACAGAGAGAGAGACAGAGAATCCCAAGGCAGGCTTCGCACTGTCAACGTGGAGCCCAATGCGGAGCTCCAACTCACAAACACTGAGATCGTGACCTGAGCCGAAACCAAGAGGCAGACACTTAACCGACTGAGCCACCCAGGTGCCCCTGAAACAGGACGTTTTTAGAAGAGTCTAGTTCATCTCTTCTCCACTAAGATATCTTAGTGGATGACAGAGCAAAAAGGTTCAAGAAACCACTTGGTTCTCAAAATGCTCTACCTCATGACAGGCCTCAAGCTTTCTGCTAATCAAATGAGAAGTCTGATGCAAAAAAAAAAAAAGGGGGGGGGGGGGGGGGAATTAAACACCATACGAGCTGTAAGTGCGTTGTTAAGTGGGGATTTCCAGTAAGTTTGTTTATACATCACTGGGTTGGAAATCATATCTTCTATACAATAACTGATGTGTATCTATCTGTGTGTATATATGTACATGCATGAATATGTATACACACACACACACACACACACACACACACTTCAAATTCTCAGCCTAAGCCATAAAAGCCTATTAAGCCCTAAATTATTAACTTTGGCCAG
Organism: Panthera uncia; assembly: GCF_023721935.1. Lineage (NCBI taxonomy): Eukaryota > Metazoa > Chordata > Mammalia > Carnivora > Felidae > Panthera > Panthera uncia. The sequence goes on from NC_064807.1 coordinate 39,416,563, forward strand.
AGTGTTGGAACCAGGAGAGAGAGGTCTCATATCATGGGATTGAGGCCTGCTCTCCCAACCCCACCCCTGCCTCATACTGTGTCGGGGCCATCCACTCCAAACACGATCCATGCAGTCCTCACAATGAAGACACTTCGGTGGTTTGTCACTGCCCTTGCCACAGCTCCTAAGCAAGATACCTTTGGCATCGGTCTTCCTCTGACCAGCCTATCATCACCAGAATTGCAGGACTCCCAAGCTTCTCGATAAATCCGAAGAGATCATCGTGAAAGGGATGAGACTACATCACCCCAAAATATGTCACTTTGACATAAAGATTGTTTTGAGCTGAAGTCAATTAGCTCTCGCCCTCCCCATTTTGGTCTAAAAGCAGGGCAGAAATTCCCTTTGGTAAAGATGTTTGCCTCTCTCATATCAGGAAGAGAATTACTTCGGAGATGAATCTTATCACCTGAGAGGACTCTTATCTGCACAAGAGACCTTACTAAACAATTCTTATTTACCACAGATTTCCTAGTCACCTTCCTACAATTTAACCCTCATCCTGAAGCCTAAAACCCCTCCTTCTTTTATCTAGCTTCTTCTCCACACTTTATCATCCTTTGTTAAGATAATATAGAAGTCCCAAATCCTAACCACCCCCTAAGGCACGTTTTGTGTGTACACAAAGTAAACTTTTTCTCTCTTCCTCATCTGTCTTTTGTCCATTTAATTTGCAGGGCCCAGGCAATAAAACTAAGAGGGTAGAGGAGAAAGTTTTGCCTCTCCTTTAACAGTCTCTCATATCTCAGGGCCTTCGTACTTAATAAACCCTCCTGCTATACCCAGTCGATCATGCCCAGAATCTACCAATACCTGCCTCAATTCAGACATGGCCTCTTTCAGAAAGCCCTATCGGGCCAGCCTCTGTCCAGACTCCTGCCCATCACCCCAGGTTGGGTTAGTCACTCCTTATCTTTGCTCCCACAGAACCCTGATCTTCTCCGCACCACAGCATTTATTTATCCTACTTCGTCTCAATGACAGTTTAGTTTTCCTTTTTCTCTTTTTTTTTTTTTTTTGAACTAATGACAGTTTCTTATCTGTATCCCCCAATAAACTCTAAGTGCCCAAAATGAACATTCATAAGCCAAGATATTTTTTCTGTTAAAAAAAAAAAAAGTCCCAACTAGTTCACTCACAAGTAACCATCAGGCCATCAGGTAGCACAGGGAGCGCAGGGCTGTCAGGGAAGGCAGGTCCGGGTCTGGCAGGGACTCTTCAAAGCCAAGGCCAGCCAAACATCTTTACAGGTTCAGGCCTTTGCTGTTATTTTTGTTTTGTTCTTACTTGAACAATTCATTGTTTTACTCGTTTTGGTCTGTTCGTTGCTTTTAATTCTGCTTTCGGTTTCTTAGTATCTTCTGATACAATAATGAAATAAAGGCCGGCTAGGAAATCTGGTTACTGGCCCTCTTCATGTGATCTCGTTCTCACTCCCTACCCATCTGTAAATTGAGGCAGCAGTATCAGAATGGTCCATAAACCTAGTTGCCCACGATCACCAGGGAAACCTGGTGAGCAGTCTGGAGACCCTCAGAAGGGGCAGAGATTTTAAATCAAGTTCTAATTCCTCCACTTCCTTCCTGTGTGGCCTCAAGCAAATTATTTAAGCTCTCTGTACCTGGGATTTCATGTTTCTTACAGCAGAAACAGTTGTGTAGTTTATAGGATGGGAGGGAAGATTAATGTACACAAAGCACCAACTTGTGGCTGGCCCCCTGCAGATGCTCAGTAAAGGAGAAGGAAGCCCTGGCCCCCATCCTGTGTATGCTCACAGCACCCTATCATTTCTCCACCACGGCCCTTTAAGAGTTTCCAGAGGGCAGAGGGCATATCTTCCATACCCTCCACTCCATCCCTGTGTCCAGCACGGTTCCTGTGACAGCACCCAACATCACAGCAGACATCCAATAAATATTTATGGAATTAATGAATCAATAACATTCTAAGATATACTCACGTAACCAATTCCCCTTCCCCTCACTCTAGACCTAGACTGCCTGACTACCTGACTGCCTCCAAAGCAGGGACCATTTCTTATTTACTGATCTGAAACCAGCACTTACACAGCACCTGTCACATGCTTGTTGAACTAATTAAATTATTTTCAAAATCTCTTTCCAGCTCAAGTCCACCAAGGATCTGTGGCTTCAGAAGATCTGGGGCAGAGTTAGTTGCAAGTATTTGTATGTCCTACACACATCTGGCCACAAACCACCTAGAAGTTGAATAATACCACAGTTGAAATGAAATAATAAGGTAGTTTTTGAATGACCCCCCTCCCCTGCTAAAAATATCTGCTCCATGAGGGCAGATATAACACCTTGTTCACCATCATATCCCCAGAGCCTGGCAAGGACTTTGCAATAAACATAAATGTTTGTTGAATGAGTGAATAAACAAACAAATGCATGCATGTATGCAAGCAAGCAAGTTCTTTACAAGTCTAGAAAAGGCAGAATTTCCTATTTTTAGGAATCCTTCCTAATTAAATTCAAAGTTGCTACATTTAGGTATAACAAAATGTTTAAAAATAAAAACAGCAGATGTTTGATCTCTGGGTGGTACAGTTTCTTTTTCAAAATCCTTGATTTATTTTATACTGCAGGAAATCAACCAAAATACCGATACCCACAAAGCTCATACAATATGTCACCCTAAGTCAAATGTGTTCTACATCTACAAATCTCACTATTATCAGTTAGTGTTTAAAACTATTTTGACTACTGATCTGTGAACAAATCAACTTTTAGGTACTGCTTCAGCTAATGTGATTTTATGGTAAAGGAATGAGATCAGTAACCAAATGATATGAATCCCTGAAATAATAAGACTTTTCATTTAACAAAGACAAATCGAGAACCTATGGGGGTCTGGATGGCAACCACAACTTAAGCTCTACCTTTACAAAACGTTCAAAATTCATCCAGTAATAATTCTCCAAGGGTACAGTTCTAGCCTCCAGTAAATTCCAAAGGGGGAAAGTGGGACACAATGACTAAGGACAGATGTTTAGGCTAAAGAATCTACGTCATCAGAAAAAAAATGGCACCAATTCAAACGCACAATTAGAAAAGGGGTAGTCATGCAAAGGTCACTTTTTGGTAACTCCCATTCCCCGTAATCTACTACCAGAGAGACAGGGGGAAGCTAAGGCAGTGCTTCACGGTGAGAGGTAAAGTCTCGATCAACCCACGCTACCCTGAGAGCATGCCAGCGTGTTTAATCTTTCTGTAAGGTTTTAATCACCCTAACGAAACAAAACCCTATCATGAAGCCAGCAACGGCCCTAAGACAAGCACAGTGAATCCAAAGTGAGCCGTCGTCATCCTTCCATTGTTCTGCAGCCCCGTGCACACCTTGCAGCAGCACTAAAACCAACCACAGCACCCCGGGAAGACCACATCCTCTGCAGCAGCAAGATTCACTATTTTCTCCCATTTCGGCACTCACCCTCAGGAAGCCCGAAAAAAGAAGGGTAGGGGGGTGCGTCCTGGCAGGCTTGACACGAAGCCTTCAATAAAGACAAGGTCAACTAACAAAAATTGCAGGTCTCCGATGAGATTTAACTATTTTTTAAATTTTCATGGCTTTCCTTAAATTGAATCCTCGCAGATCTAAACAGAACACTGCAATCATACCCCCAGGAACAGCTTTAAAAATGCAACATACTCACAGATTCAGAGCAGCTGTAACTTTGGAGGAATGAATCTAGCCCCACTGTGGAGATGCCTTTCCCTCTCTTCTACCAGATTTTTTAAGGCAAACAAAAAGAAGAGACACTCCTCAATTTAAAGGCCAACAAAAATCCTCAGTTTCTCTTTTATTTCTTGGTCTCCAGTGAGACTCTCAATTAACGGTCATAAGAAAAGGAGTTGCGGAGGGGGGCAGACAGCATCCCGAGCTTCCCAGAGCAGAATTTAAGACATGTCAGTTAAAGTGGCAGCTACACTCGCAGCCGTGGCTGACGCTTCTGCGGGAAGGAATGCCGGGAGATTTTTCCCCCAGTCCCCGCTGCAGCCTAATTCTGATCCATCACCGTGCAATTATCCTAGAGCAACAGCAAGACAAACACAAATGGCATGGATTTATCAATCCTCCTGGGTCTCTTAATGATTTTTCACCTAATCCAAGCAAGGATTCATCTCCATCCAGGGCCAGTTGAGGAATAAAATGAATTCTGTTTTTCATCTTAAAGAAAATGTTAAGAGCAGGCAGATATTCCCAGGTTAGAGTTACTTCTGTATCCCATGAATGAACTCTTTTAAAACACTAAAATAAGGAAAAATCAAATTCTCTGAGGTTTTTAATCTTAACAGGTTAAATGTACAAAAGTTAAATTAGCACAGTGAAATACACATATGACATAACAGTCACGCCAGTGTAGCTCTAAATGGCATTTTAAAATTAATATTAAACAATATTTGACCTGGTTCTGATGAAACTAAGAAAAAAAAATGTAGGCTTAGAGATGGCCAGTGACTTTGCAACTTTCTTGTCTTGCTTTAGGTGCCCTTTCACATATTAGAATTGAACCATTTTTCATGATGGGCTCCCCATTTCCACTGATTACAAAAGTATCAGGTATTTCCTGATTATAAAATAATAAACTCCTTTTAGAGAAATGGAAAACAAAGAAGAAATAATCACAGCCATAATCTCATAACCCAGAGATGACCATTGTTCATATTTTGTAATATTTATTTCTAGTCTTTTTCCTCCCTATATATACATATACGGTTTTAATACTATTGTTTTACATGTATTTACATACTACCTTTTCCACATGGCTTTATGTTATGATTATTTACCCATACATGTGACCCGCTCCTAAAAGTGCTCAAGAGTTAACGTATGCACTGACAGTCAGTGAACATATACTGTGTGCCTGCTATGTGCCGGGCACAGGGGACCCAGTAGTGAGAACACACATGGTCCCTGCTCCTTGGAGCTCTCAGTCCAGCAGGGAAGCCAGATATGCAGCAAATGATAACATGTGTGTCAGGTACTGTGTTCACAGGACAACTACAAGACACCTTAGAAAAACATTCAAGAGACTTGGTCTTGCGGAGGTCAGGGTTTCTCCAGGAGTGGCAAGCCCAACTATAGAATTATTAGTAAGTACAGTGTATTTCACACCTACATTTTCCCATCAACATGAATATCTTTTTACCTAATATTCTGTTTTCCTATACGAGAAGATTTAAGTCCAGCTATATTTTTGTGAATAATGTGCAACAGCTAAGAAAATAATGGATCTAGCATGAATTTGAACATCATCTTTGAGAAATCACAAAAAGCAAACCACCCAGGTAATTTCAGACATCCCTAAAATTGTGAGTTACCACGTTTCTAAGAAATTTTCAGTGTAGCAGAATCTGGGTGGCTCAGTCAGTTGAGCATCCGACTCTTGGTTTCAGCTCAGGTCATGATCTCATGGTTTGTGGGTTTGAGCTCTGTGCTGGTGGTGTGGAGTCTGCTTGTGGTTCTTTCTCTCCACCCTTCCCCTGCTCGTGTCCTCTCTCTAAATAATAAACTTTTTTTTAAATCTTCAATGTAAAATTAATGTAGCTATGCTCAAAATCTCATAAAAGCTAAAAGACTCCTTTGAGAAGAAATAACAATTTGACGTGAATCTGACGTGACCGTAATGATGCATTCTAAGGAAAAAAAACAAAACACCACCCCATCCAAACAAATTATGTCATTCTCTAGGTGATCAAGGTCAACATCAATACTGATAAATCATGTTGATCGCATGTACCCTTGAAATGATATGATAAAAATGACATTTTATCTCTGTAGTCCTCCTCCCAAAAATCCATAACCCCGGTTTCACCATGAGAAAACCACCAAACAAATTCCAATGCGGGCCATCCTGCAAATACTCCTCAAAAATGCCAAAGGTCATCAAAAAGAAAGAAAAGTCTGAAAAATCATCACAACCAATTTTGTAAAAACCACGTAAATCTGGGGCGCCTGGGTGGCTCAGTCGGTTAAGCGTCCGACTTCAGCTCAGGTCACGATCTCGCGGTCCGTGAGTTCGAGCCCCGCATCGGGCTCTGGGCTGATGGCTCAGAGCCTGGAGCCTGCTTCAGATTCTGTGTCTCCCTCTCTCTCTGCCCCTCCCCCGTCCATGCTCTGTCTCTCTGTCTCAAAAATAAACGTTAAAAAAAAAAAATTAAAAAAAAAAAAACTACGTAAATCTGACTAAAGTATGGACTTTAGTTAGTGATACTGTATTAACACTGGTTCACTCATTAAAATAAGTTATGATACCAATGTTGAGATGTCGCTAATGGGAGAAAACTGGGTGTAGGGTATATGGAAATTCTCTGTACTATCCTCTTGACTTTTCTGTAAACCTAAACTTTTTTTTCATTATTTCTTTTTTTTCTTTTTGTTAAATTTTTTTTTTTAACGTTTATTTATTTTTGAGACAGAGAGAGACAGAGCATGAACAGGGGAGGGTCAGAGAGAGGGAGACACAGAATTCGAAACAGGCTCCAGGCTCTGAGCCGTCAGCACAGAGCCCGACGCGGGGCTCGAACTCACGGACCGCGAGATCATGACCTGAGCTGAAGTCGGACGTTTAACCGACTGAGCCACCCAGGCGCCCCTCATTGTTTATTTCTGAGAGAGAGCGAGCGAGCACACAAGTTGGGGAGGGACAGAGAGAGGGGAACAGAGGCTCTGAAGCGGGCTCTGCACTGACAGCAGAGAACCTGATGCGGGGCTCAAACCCATGAACCATGAGATCATGGCCTGCGCCAAAGTCGGACGCTCAACTGACTGTGCCACCCAGGTGCCCCTAAGGGATTTTTTTGGAAATTATAAATACCCTATAATCCCAGCATGTTCAGATATCCAAACCCAAACAGAATAATTGGGCGTGTGTATTGTTCAACCAGATGTGCTATTTTTAGCTGTGTTAAACCCAATAATGGTCCCCAAAGATGTCCAGGTCCTAATCCCCAGAACCTGTGAACGTTACCTTACATGAGAAAAGAGATTTTGCAGGTGTAATGAAATTAAAGATCTTCAGATGGGGAGATTATCCTGGATTAACCGAGAGTGCTCCAAAAGCAATCGCACATATCTTTGTGACAGGGAGGCAGAGATCTATCTGACATAGAAGGCAGATGTTGTGACTGTTGGAAGCAGAGCAATTTGAAACTAGCTGACTTTCAAGTTGGAGGAAAGGACCGTGAGCCAAGTGACACAAGAAACGCACCCATAGAGGCTGGACGTAGGCGATAAAATGGATTCTCTCCTGCAGTCTCTCAGGGAGCAGAGTCATGGCCATACCGTGGGTTTGATTCAGTGAGAAGCCACTTCAGACTTCTGACCTGCAGAACTCTAAGAAAATAAACATCTATTGTTTAAACCACTGTTTGCGGTTACAGTACCTACAGTGTTACAGTAGCCACAGAAAACAAACACAGTAGCCTTGAAGACCCGTATTTCTTCTGTTTCAGTAACATCCCTCTGCAATGTGTGCCATCAAAATGTTTTCTTTCTTGTTTTGTTTTTTGGGATTAACCCTCTTCCATATGCGCTCAAAATATTTTCCCAGTTAATTCTCTTTAACTGAGTTTATGAGGGTTTTGTCATATTGGTCAAAACTATCCCTCTTTTCCTATTGGTGTCAGGCTTAAAACATACTTTCCAACCTAGAGAATACAGAATCACTTGCCCTCACTTGCTTTGAATAGTTAAAGGATAAAACCCCCAATGCTTTTCTTTATTACGAAGAACGATGTGAGGCTATATGTACGTCCCCACACCATGTCCCTCCATACTTCAGCCTCTGTACTAGCATCAACACCAAAACTCGGACAGAGAACAGATGATGTGAAGGAGGGAGACTGGAAACTTCCTGGACGCCCCCACCTATACCCACGTTCCCTACATCGAGTCTGACCGCACAAACTAACCAACCGCCTAATGTAGAGAATGTGCTTGGCAAACATTTGTTAAGTTATCCAAACCAGGCATGTTCCCCTTATCCTTGGTCTGATAAGGTACATCTTGGAAATGGGAAAATGGGGAAACAGTCAAGGGTAGCAGCTGCTCTTTATTTCTCAAATATCTGTGAGAGTTAACTAAATGTCTTCTTTACTTTTTCGAAAAATGCTTTTATGTCTTGAAGTAGCCATCGTGAGGCAGCATGAAAATAGTTCTATCAAAATTTCTTCTAACTGTCAGCAACACTGGTTTTACAAAAACAGCCGTGCTCCCAATGTGACATTGTACGTTAATTAACTGACATGTAGGTCACACTATATCCACTTTACACGTTGCTGTTTTATAAAATGCATTCAAGTAAATGCCTTTATAGGTTAAAGACATACATTACAGAATATTTTTTTTACTTACACTGACTTGTCTGAAAATGCATCCTTATACTATATTAGTGACTAAGTTCTGAAAATATAAGAATCCATCTATGTATTTAAACAATAAAATTGCACTGGGACATTGAAAATGCTCTTTCAAAATATACATGCTTTAAAGAGTTGATCTTGGAATTAATTTTCTTGTAGTAACTACACGGAATTATTTTAATCAAAGCAAATAATATGTTATTAGTGTAATTTCTTTTAAATTGCAGGCAAACTTTAAATGACAAAGAATCTCTTAAATGGGGGATCTGACACATAGAACTTAACACACACACACAGTTTTGTTTTTTTTAACTGCATAAAGATAAAGTCAAGCTACCCTTATAGAAAACATTCTTACTACCAAAATAGAAACTAAAAGCTCATAACTGTATTGCCTACAGGGGAGATAAAACTATACGTATACCTCTAAAAAATGTTAATTCACCAGAGTTACATGGAGCTTTAACACATTTTGAGTTCTAGCTGTAACATTCTGCTTACAGGTAAAAAGATACTCCCTGCTGATCTGAATACTTTCACTCTGGACAATAAAAATAAAATAAATAACACAAAAGTCACTTTACATGACAATAAAAATCATACACAAATCCCCAGAACCTCTTCAGTTTTAAGCAGTTTCAGAGACCTTTAGATTTGTTAGTGGCTAAGTCTTTAGACTGTATATTAAATGTGTATCATACATTATACTCAACTGCACATGATACATAAATGTACCCAATGCAAATATCACTCCCCCTTTGAGGAGTTCTACCCATGATGCTCTACAAACATGCAGTGGGAAGAAGGGGAGAGAGGGAAAACCAGACAGACTGATTAATTTTCAGCACGTAAGCAGTGGAGACGTCTGACACATCTCAAAAGGCAAAGTTCTCGGGGAGCCTGGGTGCCTAAGCATCCAACTTCTGCTCAGGTCATGATCTCACAGTCCGTGAGTTTGAGTCCCACATCAGGCTCTGTGCTGACAGCTCTGAGCCTGGAGCTTGCTTTGGATTCTGTGTCTCCCTCTCTCTCTGTTCTTCCCCTGTTCATGCTCGCTCTCTCCCTCTCTCTCTCTCTCTCTCTCTCAAAAATAAATGCTTAAAAATTTTTTTTCAAAGGCAAAGTTGTCAAGTATCTGCATTCTGAGTGTTTTATTAGTCATTTTAGGAGGCTATTTTTATCGAGATGGATGAAGGTATCAGAAAACAAGGCAAATAAAAGATGGTAGAAAGTTAACAAAAGGCAGTCCAGCTCCCTATACCCCTAAGCATTTTGAGCTCATTTACATACACTTCAGAAGAGAAGTGAGTCAGCCCCTAGTTGAGAAATGGCAGAGATACCAACCATCCTGGATAATGCTCACTATGCCCAAACAATTGGACATTACCTAATTATGTACTTATTTGGGTTGAGCAACCAACCAGCTGTAATTAATCATCATTAAAAAAGAAACATACACATCCCCAAAACTCCTTTAACTCACTCTCCCTCTGAACGAATACAGCAATTATCCTTGTGCCCAGTAGCTGGTAAGTTCTCAATAAATGATGATGGGATTTTTTTAATGCACTAAAACTCTTTGCACTCTACTTTGAATACTCATCTACATTTTCCAATTAATACATTAATTCAAGAAATTCATTAAATCAACAAATACAAATTGAGCATTTACTACACGCCAAGCATGGTGTTAGGTACAGGGCACACCATGAGGAGCAGAACAGACCAGTCCCATCCTCATGGAACTTAGGTCAAAAAGGAAACAGACGGTCGAAAGCAGGCAACAATGAACTACAACATGACAAATGAAATGAGAGAGACAAACAGGATGACAAAACAGGGAAGTGGGGGAGGAGTAACCTATTTAGTTGGAGTCATTAAGAAAGGTAGTAAGACATTCAAGCTGACAACTAAGGATGGCCAGGAGGAAGCCCAGGGAGGATTAGGAGGAAGTCACTCCAATCTGAGACACCAGCTCAAATCTAGGGCAGTGGAGGGCTTGCTCAGTCTAAAACTGGAAAGGGGCTTGTGGCTAGAAGGCAGTGAATGAGGGCAAGGGTTGCCCTGGACCAGGTTTCCATCTGTGTGTGGCGGCCTGACCACGTCAAGCCTTGTGGACTGAGGCAGACTGGGCGCTTCATCCTCAGAGACATGTACACTCATGGACGGACGCTTAGCAAGGGAGTGACATCATACAATTTCATGTCTAAAAGGATCACTCTGTCCCAATTCAAACAAACATGCTGTTAGGGAAATCTGAACACTGACAGTATCTTTGATGAATAGTCAGTTTTTTTTAGGTGAGGCAATAGTCTCATGATGCTTTTAAAAAGAGACCTAACTAACTTTTACCTTATGTACTAAAATGTCGATTAAAGGATACCATATAAGGCATACAGATTAGATAACAGTTCTGCATCAATGTTAATTTCCTGGCTTAAAATCCTAACAATAATTATGTAAGAGAACATCTTTGTTTTTAGGAAGTACATACTGGGATACTTAAAAGTAGAAATAAGTGATAATTTCTAGAATGTGATTCCAAATAACCCAGGGGTGGATTAGAGATGAAATAAATTGGCCTTGGGTTCACAACTGTTAAAGGTACGTGATGAGCACAGGTGAGTTCAGTTTACTATCCTCTCCACTTTGTTTGAAATTCATTTCTTTTAAAAACCAGGTAACTTTGGCCTCTGTGTGGAGAATGAGCAGAGTGTAGTTGGGAAGGCGGAAGGACAGAGAATAAGGGAAGCAAGAAAACACAGCAGGAGGCTCTTAAAGTAATTCAGGCAAACCTGAGACTACCTCGAGCTAATGAAACAGAAAGGAGAGGGAGCAAGGGGTGAACAGACGGGAAATAAATTTGGACGTAGACATCATCAGACCTGGAATCACGGAAGTTACGGGAAAGAGAAGGAACCAAAGATGTCTCCCAAGTATCTGGCTTGACCAAGTGAAAGAAGATAGGAGACAAGGAGAGGAGAAGGTTTCGGATGGAGAAGGCAGGTGACCATCACGAGTTCAGTCTGCAACATGTAAACTAAGGTGTCTGTGAAACATCCGAGGGATCACATAAGCAATGACTGGACCTATTTCCCATTACATCTATCAAAATCATCCCAGACAGAGCATCACAGAGCAGTTGCCATGTCGAGAAGGGCACTGATGAAGGAGGTGAGGAACGCAGCACTGGGAGCAGTGTGCCTCTGGCTTTCAAACACAACCTGGGCATTGCTAGCTGGTCTGAGTGACAGAAAGGCTCCTGAGTCTGCGGAAGGGGCAACCACAGTGGCAACCACAGGGGTTCATCGTTCAGTCATTCTGCCATAAGAACACCAAGTCTTCCCCTGGCCCCTGGGCCTCCTTGGTAAGATGAAGACAAATGGACCAAAGGGATGCTTAAGAAGCTTTCCTTTAAGCTATGACATCCTGTCAATCCTCCTCAGAGTGAAAGGGAGCTTTTACAGAATATATGTACCTTGGGGCACCTGGGTGGCTCAGTCGGTTAAGCATCCAACTTCAGCTCAGGTCATGATCTCACGGTCCGTGGGTTCGAGCCCCGCGTCAGGCTCTGTGCTGACAGCTCAGAGCCTGGAGCCTGTTTCAGATTCTGTGTCTCCCTCTCTCTCTGCCCCTCCCCCCCACTCATGCTCTGTCTCTCTCTCTCAAAAATAAACAAACATTAAAAAAAAAAAAAAAAAAAAAGAATGTATGTACCTTAACTGAAAACGTACATATACACTCATCTTGGAAGTTCCCAATATAATAACAGGCCATTAAAGGACACCTAACAGTACAAAAGAAAATGCAAACAAGGGCAATTCAAGTAGTAACAACACAGGGGAAAGACACTAAGGATACTGTTCAGTCTGGGCTTCTGGGGGGAATTTTATTTCCATTTATTGTATTTCATTAACTCTGACGCATAAATTTTCATCACATAATATGCCTGAAACCAGGATGCATCTTAAAATTGATAGCAACTATTTCAAAAAAATTTTCTGTAAGTTTATTTATTTATTGAGAGAGAGAGTGAGTGAGAGAACGAGTGGGGGAGCAACAGAGAAAGAGGGAGAGAGAATCCCAAGCGGGCTCCACACTCAGCACACAGCCGGACACGGGGCTCAAACCCACAAACCATGAGATCATGACCTGAGTCGAAACCCAGAGTCAGGTGCTTAACTGACTGAGCCACCCTGCTGACCCAACAGCAGCTCTGACTGGCCTAGATCAAAGTTCTCAGAGAGAGGATGTACATTTGCTTCGGCCAATCACTTGAGGGCACCACCAAGCTGATCCACTTAAAATGAAATTACCTGCTTGAAGTCGTTTGGGCCACACCGATAACTAATATTCAGACCACAAACTAGCTTGCTATTCAAATTAAGAGCGTTAAAAAGGTAAACATGGGCATACCACAGAACCCATCAATTCCACTCCTAGATAGTCATGTCAGAGAACTGCAAAAATACGTCCGCAAGAAACTTGTACACAGTTATTCATGGCATTATTTACTGTAGCCAACAACTAGAAACAATCTGAATGTCCATCAACTTGTGAATGGATAAATAATACAGGGAATATCCATACATCTGAATATTATTCGGCCATAAAAAAGAATGAAATACTGACATGGTACAACATGAAGGAGTTTCAAAATCCAAACACCAAAGAACATGTATTGTGTGATTCTGTTTATATGAAGCATCTATAGAGACAAATCTAGAGACAGAAATTAGATTAGTGATTGCCTAGGTGCGGGGGCAGGAATGGGCCGTGACTGTAAAGGGGGCACAGGTGTCTATTCAGGTTATATAAAGTGCTTTACAATTAGATTACAATGATGGTGGTATACTTCTATAATTATACGACACTTAATTGAGTTATATACTTAAAACAGGAATTTTATGGGATATAAATTAGCATTGTAATGGGGCTGTTTAAAAAAGAAATGATCCGGGCAGAGAATCTCATGAGAGGTTTTTCTTTTCCCTCCCTACCTAGCACCAAAACTGAAATACACAATCTTCCTTACCATGCCCTCCTGCATTACAGGTTTATTTTTTCCTTCCTTTATGCAAGGTCTCCTGTAAAATTCTTGTGTTTTCTTCCTCAGTGGCATATAAGATAATGACATAAATGCCATCTTAGATCTAATAAGGTAATAGTCAACCTGGTTGAAAAAAACCAGGTGTGGGGGTATGGGAAGAGTCCCTCTCCCAACCTGAGCAATAATTAGATCACCCAGACGGGAGAGTTGGGCCAAAGAAAATCAGAGAAAAACGAAAGGAAATCCGACTCTGCCTGGAGTTACTATTTATAATTTAACCACTATGAAGAAAAACATTAACTAGATGTTCTGCGGCTAGCATTTGCTGACTTTCACCCAAAATGACCTTAAAACAGAGCAAACTATTGTATAATAATTAGTGGATCCAACCTCATAAAAAAAAAAAAAAATGGGCTTAAAAACTTTATCTCATTATAATCTACAATTTACAGTTCAAAAGAAAAGGTGTAAAGAAGGAAGAAGGAAAAAGTCCCTTAAAATGCTATGCTACAGAATATTTTTATTTCCACCATAAGCTTCTTACCACTTGGTTAAAAATGTCTGCCTACTTCAATGTCTGGAGGTAAGGATAAAAATTCACAGTTCTTGCACATAAACACATCCATCGCCACTGCATTCACACGGTCTCAGGACTCGATTCAACACACACAGATTTCTCGGTAAGGATAAATTCAAAAAGGTAATACGAGGCTATGGAATATAAGAGATCACTGCTGAGAACATATTAAACCTGCACCTGTTCTCACCGTCTTTGAATAAAAAAGAAAGTCTTAATTAACTAGTACCTGACCTGGGCCCTCCAGTTAATCAGACGGTTGTTTCATTGCCCACTAGTGGTTTCTATGAGAAGGAGGTTCATCAAAAGCACTACCAAGTCGCAGTGATCCCATGTGGTTCATCCACGGTCTCCACTTGACAGAGGCCAGGGATCCTCGGTGACCCGACCTCGTTGTGTCCACAGGTGTGTCAGGTAACCCTGGCATCCCTCGAAACTCAACGCCAGTGCCAGGCTTCCGCCTCCCAACCAGAAGAGAGCTAGCTCTCGCTCTCTTCTGGAACCTGAAACATTCTATTTATTCTTCACGTGCCACATTGCAGTCAATTTACACACAGACCCTTCTTGCACCCACCACTGTATTGTCAGAGACGACAGCTGTGCACCAACACTGGGAGAGAAGAATGCTGGTCATCAGAGAACCACGAGGCACATGCCAGCAGGGAACTGCTCAATCAGGAGGCGAGAGACTGCAGCACGGCTAAACCCCTGGCATATTCCTATGGATCAGAACATGGGTCTAACTGACAGTCCCTCCCTGAGAGGTCAGCTCCTTACGCCCAGCAGGTCGGAAAGTTCATACACAATTCTAATTTTTATTTTTATTTATTTATTTTTTTTTAATTTTTTTTTTTTTTAACGTTTATTTATTTCTGAGACAGAGAGAAACAGAGCATGAACAGGGAAGGGGCAGAGAGAGAGGGACACAGAATCTGAAACAGGCTCCAGGCTCTGAGCGGTCAGCACAGAGCCCGACGCGGGGCTCGAACTCACGGACCGTGAGATCATGACGTGAGCCGAAGTCGGACGATTAACCGACCGAGCCACCCAGGCGCCCCCACAATTCTAATTTTTAAAAAGGACCTCTTTGATGTGTCACTAACAGTTAAAGGGGGAAAAAAGCCTCTCATTTTCCCTTCAGTTCTAAACGGTGGAGATGTTTGTATGATCTAACAGTTTGCAAACCTAGTAACTTCCCAACAGAGTCAGTTAAAATAACGCAGTTGTTACCACAAAGATTCGGAAGCAGGAAAATCTAAGTCTGTGGTGGTAAATCCATTAAGCAGAAAAGGAGAGCAGAAAATAGTTTTCTTTTGTGGAAATAATTGAAGGCCTCTCTCATCTCTTAGCCTGCATCTGTTCACTGGAAATTCGGGCAAAAATATTCACAGGAATAAATTAATCATCAGGTTGGCATGGGGACCATCTCTTGCTACAGAGAAGTTGAAGCATCACTGTTGGCACTAGAAACATAAAACAAAACATGTGGTTCACTCAGCAGGCGGGAAAAGAGCTCTACTGAGCTTAACGGCTAGAAGGTCGCAGAAGGAATGTCATGGCATCACAAATTCAAGAAAAACTGAAATAACTAAAAGTTCGCATACAAAAAAAACTGAAGAATTGTTTACAATTAACTTATATTTGTAATCACAGGGAAAATAATCTGCTAAAAGAAAAGGATCGAATAGTGGACTACTTCTGCAATATTTTTTTTTATTTCAAAAAAGATCAGTAACGCAGGAGACCTGGGTACAGAAACACACACTCTATGTTGAGGAAATAAAAGGATCCATCCAAGTGAGGTTTCCCTGCGAATGAAGTATATCCTACTAACTTTCAAAATGTCATTTTAAAACATTTCTACTCATTCTAAAATTTCCTCAACATATGTGACCCAATATGTGACACTCCACCTTTTTAAATGGAACGTACTAGATTAAATTTAACCTTTTCCCAATGTCTCAGAGACAGAATTATGAACATGATTTTCTCACTGGAGACCGAACAGCAAATCAGGGTTGAGGGTGGGGGAAATAGTAAGGTACCAATATTTGCTGAGCACCTACTATGTGCTTTACTCCCATTACCGCATTTAAATGAATTTTATTTTATCTTCCCAATAAATGTAGGCAAGGATGAAAGAAACTGACACTCAGAGAAGCTAGTCCCAGGCCTCTCAGGCAGTAAGTGGCAGGCTGGGAATGAAACTCAGATTAGCCTACCAAATCTGAGGGCCTGTCTCTCCAGAAAGGGACATCTCGTTTTGAATACCTAAGAAAAGTAAAACCAGGTGGCTGTGCTCTGGAGTTCCATGACCATATGCCATATTTTCTTTCTTCTTTCACTGCCATTTTTTGTCACTATCAACAAACTGACTTCTAAACTACCCCCCTCACAACACCTTCCAGAGCTCTGGCAAAATTATGCCAAAAAGCAAAATTTATTAGAATCAGGTAAAAATTAATTATAAACAGACTCTGGATGGAGGCCACTACTACAAGCAAAAGGCAAGATTATTAGAACGTGAACTCTAATATCTACTTTGGCTACGCATTCTGGCTTTGGACTCTATGTCAAGGAGGTGAGGCTCTCTATGAGATAATGTACTGTATTAGTATAATGTATTTGGTGATACATTACTATAATATGTTGCTACTTACAAGAACAAGTACCAGGGAGGGACATTTTGGCAACATTGAAAAGGAAACACAAAACTGTTAAAGAGACAGTCTTAAGGGACACAAGAAACAATGCAGACCAGCAATCTAAAAGAACAAGATAAATTCTAAAATGGTTAAACCTGCAAGTTTGCTAACGTGAGCAGGACAGGGAAGTAAAAATTAAAAGAAAAAAGAAGGGTGCACGAGTGGCTAAGTTAAGTGTCTGACTCTTGATTTCAGGTCATGATCTCACAGTTGCGAGATTAAGCCCTATGTCGGGCTCTGTGCTGGGCGAAGCGCTTCCTTGAGATATATTCTCTCTCTCTCTCTCTCTCTCTCTCGCTCTCTCTCTCTCTCTCTCTCTAAGAAAAAAAAGAAACAGGAAATGATGGCAGATGTATATAGCTGAAAAGAGCCTGAAAGAGGCAATGAATGGAAAATAAAATGTGAGAAACTTAGGAAGTGAGGTAGTATTTAAAAAAAAAAAAAAAAAAAAAAAAAAAAAACAACTATTGTTTTCAGGATGTGAAAAATTATAACACAGTTGACAGTAGGAGCAGCCACACACACACACACACACACACACACACACACGTTTTAAAAGTACACAAAACGTTTCTGATAGTGACGAATCAAAAACATCTCCATCACAGGGTCATTGTTGGGATACTGCTGTTCTAAGAACCAGTCATACTAACAATGAAACACCTGAAACAGTTGAATGAATGAGTAATTTTTATGCAAACACGGACATACAGATCAAAGGAACAAAACAGAAAGCCCAGAAACAGAGCACCATTATTCTAATGAATTTACTATTTCACAAAGGAAGCATCATACATAAATTTTCTTTCTTTCACAGACAGCAAATGGTGTTGGAAGGGTAGGTTAGCAATTTTAGGGTTGGCACGACGCAGGGGTCTAAATTAAATACAGTTGGGTTAAGTTCAGGGGTTTTTGTTTGCTTTTTGTTTTTAGTTCAACTATTTCCTTACTCATTTTCAGCCAGCTGGATCTGTCCATTTCTGAGAAGTATGTTGAAGTCATCAATTACGATAACAGCCACATCTGTTAGTTTTTGCTCATGTACTTTGATGCTCTGTTGTTAGATGCATACACACACATTAAGAACTGTTATGTTGGGGCGCCGGGGTGGCTCAGTCGGTTGAGCATCTGACCTCGGCTCAGGTCATGATCTCACAGTTTGAGTTCGAGCCCCACATCAGGCTCTGTGCTGACAGCTCAGAGCCTGGAGCCTGCTTCCGATTCTGTGTCTCCCTCTCTTTCTGTCCCTGACCCACTCACATTCTGTCTCTGTCTCTCTCAAAAATAAATAAACATTTTTAAAAAATTAAAAAAAAAAAAAAAGAACTGTTATGTCTTCCTGGAGAATGGATCCTTCTATCATTATGTAATGTCCTTTATCTGTAATAACTTTCCTTACTTTGAAGCCTGTTCTGTCTGAAATTAATAGAGCTACTCCTGCTTTCTTTTGATTAGAGTCAGCATGGTATATTTTTCTCCATCCATTTACTTTGCTTTAATGTTTATTTTTGAGAGAGAGAGAGAGAGAGAGAGAGAGAGAACAAGTGGGGGGGGAGAGAGAGAGAGAGGCAGACAGACACAGAATCTAAAGCAGGCTCCAGGCTCCGAGCTGTCAGCTCAGAGCCCAACACCAAGCTTGAACCCACGAAACGTGAGATCATGACCTGAGCCGAAGTCAGATGCTAAACCAGCTGAGCCGCCCAGGTGCCCCTCCATCCATTTACTTTTAATCTAGATGTGTCTTTATGTTTAAAGTCATTGATACATACTTTTCGATCCATGCTGGCAATCTTGGTCTTTTAATTGGCATATATACACC
Organism: Panthera uncia; assembly: GCF_023721935.1. Taxonomy (NCBI): domain Eukaryota; kingdom Metazoa; phylum Chordata; class Mammalia; order Carnivora; family Felidae; genus Panthera; species Panthera uncia. The sequence continues at coordinate 39,435,143 of NC_064807.1, forward strand.
ACTGATACTCAAAGTGATTATTGATATAGTTGGATTAATACCTACGGTATTCTTTGGTTTCCTATTTGTTGCCCTTGTTCTTTGTTCATATTTTTGTTTTTTACTCTTTTTCTGCCTTCTGTGATTTTAATTATTTTATATAATTTCATTTTATCTCCTTTCTTACATATATCTCTTTTTTTTTTTAGTGGTTGCTCTAGAATTTGCAATATACATTAACAATTCAAGTCATTTTCAAATATTCTCTGTACCGTCTTCACAGTAATTGTTCCAAAATAAAGAGGTTATTTTTTTTCAGTCCTAATCACAAGTCAGTTTTTTTCTTTTTAAACCACATAAACAAACATTCAATAGTATAAACATTAAAACATTTGGACAACATAAAAAATGTTTAACTAACATAAAGAAAAAACAACTGGGGAGATATCTGAAGCAAATATAACAGAAAATTAAAGAGTATATATGTTTTACAGGTCATAAGTTACATAAGAGAAACAGTGAGAAAAAAAAGTTAAGCATGTGAAAGAAAACTAGAATTCATATAAAAGGAACTGCAACGTGAACAATGGTAATAAAGTTTAGTATATGTGCTGCCGAAGCGAGCACTAAAGAAAAAGTTTAAAAACATAAGCTGTTAGATATTATCTGACTAACAAAACCATTTCAAACAGTACCCAGTGGTGGTGATGCTCTATGGAAAGTCTAGTCAAAAGAAACCGCTTCACTTACACAGTATTGGTGGCCACATAAACTGATAAAACCCTTTTGAAAGTGCTACGGACTAAACTGCGTCCCCCAAATACAGCTGTTGAAGCCCTTACCTCCAACGTGATGGTGTTTGCAGATGAGGCCTATGGGAGATAATTAGGTGTATACAGGGTCCTGAGAGCAGTACTCTCGTGATGGGATTAGTACCTATATAGGAGACGTCTGTCTGTCTGTCTGTCTGTCTGTCTGTCTGTTGTGTGAAGACATCAAGAGAAAGCAGCCACCTACGAGCCAGGAGGAGTGTTCTCACTGGAACCTGACTGTGTCGGCACCCTGAGCTCAGACTTCCAGCCTCCAGAGCTATGAGAAAATACATTTCTATTGTGTAAGCCACCCAGTCTGTGTCGCTTTGTTACGGTGGCCTGAGCTGGTTAATGCAGAAAGGCAATTTGAAATATATTGTATAAAAAGCAATAAAAATCTCCATCCCTTGTAATCCAGTAATCCTAGATCTGTGAAGTTCATCTTCACAGAATCTTTGGAGGTAATTCAACAATATGACAAAGCGAAATACATGAAAATATTCATTACCTAGTTTTAAGTTTTTAAATTGGTTAATAATCTAAATGTCTAACAGTGGAGAAATGAGTAATTGTGGTGTTCCACTTGATCTAATAGGATAGCATATAAAATCATTACAAAAACTATGTAAACTCACAGGAAATGCTTGCAATAAAATTAAGTGCAAACCAAAAGCAAAATTCTGCAATATGAGGTTACTCGTGTAAAAAAAATATGGGCAAGATATAAAAGGTTAGGTATAAACAAAATTAAATTTTTTGGAAAACAATTTTTTATTTTAGTTTAATTAAGGTTATAAGAAATAATACTCAAAAATATACTTGCTAGTAACTTTAGACAGATCCTTTTTTGTTTTTTTTTAATGTTTATTTATTTTTGAGAGAGAGAGAGAGAGACAGTGTGAGCTGGGGAGGGTCAGAGAGACAGAGAGGGAGACACAGACTCCAAAGCAGGCTCCAGGCTCTGAGCTGTCAGTACAGAGCCCGATGTGGGGCTTGAAATCACGAACTGTGAGATCATGACCTGAGCCGAAGTCAGGCACTTAACTGACTGAGCCACCCAGGCGCCCCTAGACAGATCCTTTCTTACGTATTAATAAATACATCCTAACTCTTGAATTACAGAGAAGTATTTCTTTCTGGCAGTAGTCACAACTCCCCCAAAAAAGTCAGAATGAAATATTTACATTTTATATAAGAAAACCGTCCAGTTTTATTTACTACATACTTCTTATTGTGTTACTACTTACATAGAGATGGTTTCCAATGCATCTTCAAAGATGTCCTGGAGGGGAACAGAAAATACAGTGAGTTTCTCAAGAATCAAGACTATGTGTGTATATGCAGGGGCGGCAGGTGGCTGGGATGGGATGCAGTAGAGTCACTCAACTCCCACTAAGGGACTGTCTTCTAGAGAAATCAAGCAACTGAATTTAGGTGAGGGTTAATCTTTTTTTTTAAATAGTTAAGACTAGTAAAACTAGCAATCAAATGGGACCAGTTTGAAGACTGTGATTTCTTTAACAGCGTTGGGTCTCCTTCCTCAGTCTCATTCATACCACACGCAGAATAAAACAAACAGGACTTGCCCAATTTCGTCTTTTCTTGCTCCGTGGCTGTTAGCATCCCCCGGACCTTCCTTTCACATCTAGCTTCATGAACCTTCTAGCTGGTCTTCCTGCCATCACCTTTTCTCCCCCAGTTAATGTGTCCACAAAAGACAGCCCTTTCCTTCATGCCGCTGGTCTGCCCGTTCAAAAGCTACAACAGGAGAAAAACCCAAGTGCAGGTGTGTACACACACACACACACCTCACACTCATACACACTAACACACTCATAAACTCAGTCATACACACACACTCACAAATACACATCCACTCACAAATGTATACACATATAAAGCTTACAAAAATCAAACCAGCTCCTCATCCAAATACGTGGGACCCAACATAACCCAGTCCAATTTTCTTTTTTAAGTTTACTTATTTATTCTGAGAGAGAGAGCAAGCCAGGGAGGGGCAGAGAGAGAGAGGAAGAGAGAGAATCCCAAGCAGGCTCCACGCTGTCAGCACAGAGCCCGACTTGGGGCTCAATCTCATGAACCGTGAGATCATGACCTGAGCCAAAATCAAGGGTCACATGTTTAACGGACTGAGCCACCCAGGGGCCCATCTAGTCCGATTGTCAAAGCATCTTTCTCCCTGCATCCACGCCACCATCACCATAATCCGAGCGCAAGGACTTCACTGGTCTCCCCACTCCTACACTTGATACCCTCCAATCGAGCCTCCACACAACTATATTCTTTTCTTTCTCTTCCTTTAATAAGCTCTTGCCATCCCACTGTCGTAGACCTTTTTACAAGCTTTATTGTACTTAGAATCAACCAAACTCCTTCCCGTGATCAACAGAGCCTTGAGCAACTCTACCTCCCTCTGGCCACCTCTCTACCCACCTGCACCCTGGCTCCCTCCATTTCATGTGCAGGCCTGTCTTTGTGGTCCTTGAACAAGCCAAACCCCTCCTACATCTCTCTTCATTGCTCTCTCCTTCCCAGAAGGCTCTTTGCTCGACTCTTCCCGTGGCTGACGCATTCCCATCCTTCAGTTTTCAGCTCACAAAGAGACTGTCTCTAATGACCCTGATTAAAATTACTAAGAATAGCAGCTCATAGTTTCTCATCATCTGATTTATTTCACTCATTACATTTATCATAATCTGCGATCATTTTGTTTACTTACTTGGTTACAGGCTGCCTCCATCAGGGCAGGTTCTTATTTATCACGTCTACAGAAAAATCACCAGGGCTGGGCACAGTAGCTGCTCAACAAATACATGTTGCCTAACGAGTGCGTAAACGGAGTTCGGACTGTCAAGGCACTGATCACATCACCTCATTTAGAGCTCTGATGCAGAAATGAGGAAAGAGGGCTACCTGAGCTCTACATTTAGGCAGGAAAGGGGGGGGGGGGGGGAACGTGTAAATACTAAGAAGATGCAACGTTGCAAGTAGTGGCAGAAGGTCAGACTCTGGATTCCCCAACCCGCTAATCCACACTGGGAGGGAGGTAGAGTCAACGGCAAGTCAAACTTAACCACACTCTCCTGGAGCAAAAGCGGAAGCTCATCAATTAACTACCAGAAGAGAAATGAACTAGTCCTGAAGCAAAGGCACCTAAGCCAAAAGTAAAAAGATGCTTCTCTGGCCTCCATTAAAAAATCCCCATTTAGAAGCAGACTCCTTTCTCCAAATCAAAAGTCTGTGGAGGCTGTTGGTATCACAGATGTTGTCATTTTGAATCACAGCACAACGTCTCACCTGTCAGCACACCATTTATCATCAAGAGACCGTGAAGAAGGGAGAAACTCTGCTCTCCAGGAACACCAATCCGGCTGTGATGGTCCACTGCCTGTACCAGATACCAGCTCACAGTCCGTCTGGTGTGGTCAACCCCACCCGGGCCGATTTTGACCAAGGAAGGGGGAATGCAGAGATCACACGCCTGGAAGGCTACCGCGTACTGTCCCCTGCTCGTGAACCTCAACCCAAAGCAGGGCACGCAGCACACACTGAAAGACTTCCCGAGTTCCCTTAAGGAAGGACAACTCAGGGAGCCAGCTCTCAATTTAAAAGGAGACGAGGCTTTTAGTCTTATGCAAGAAATACTCCCTCAGAAGAAGAAAAAATAAGAATCTCACACAAGAAATCATCTTCACTTAAGTAACATCTCTCCATTTTGTCATAAGCAGAGCGTTCTCTAAATAAAGGACGCTGTACAACATGGGGCCATAGTTAACAATACTGCCTTGTGTATCTGGAAGTTGCTAGGAGAATAGATCTTAAAAGTTCTCACCAGCACAGAGAAAAGCATAACTCGGTGAGGTGGTGGATGCGTTATTATTATGGTAATCATTTCACAAATGTACATATATCACATCACTGCATCGTACACTTTAAACTGACAAAATGCTAAATGTTAACTACATCTCAACACAGAAGCTGTGGAAATTTACGTTTGAGACAGAGAGAGAGAGAGAGAGAGAAAACGTGTGTGAGAGAGCACAAGCAGGGGAGGGGCAGAGAGAAGGAGAGACAGAATCCCAAGGAGGATCTGCACCATCAGTACAGAGGCCGATGTGGGGCTCGAACTCACAAACTGAGATCGTGACCTGACCTGAAATCAAGAGTCAGACACTTAGCCAACTGCACCACCCAGGCACCCCAGAAGCTGTGGAAATTTTTTTAATTAAAAAAAAAAGAAAAAAAGAACGTAAATTTCTATTTTTTTTCCATTTAGATGAATAATGAAAATTGAATAGACTATCTCTATTAGGAATGGAGAAAATGCACCAGAGTTCTAGAGTATTATTCTAATAAACTAGAGGAAAGACAGGGAGAGAGGGAGAGGGAGAGAGAGCGAGGTCTATGAAGGCCAGACAAAAGGTGAAATGTTTTCATTTGGAAAAGAGGAAGGGTAAAGAGAACCAAGATTGAGCACATATCATGTGCCAGGCATTTTACAAAAGTTATCTCACTTGCTCCTCCCAATTTACATCAAGTAAATCGGGGTAAATCATAGGTAATTACCTGACCCATATGACACAGCTGGTAAGTAAAGGAATTGGGATTCAAGCTCAGATCTTTAACTCCAAAGTATTTCTTTACTGTTAAAACCATCCACAACTTGATATTAAGGCACCCGGGCAGAAGTTGCAAGGGGGTGGGAGAGGAGGGGACAGCATATCTTCTCAAGGTCATACAGCAGCATGGTTGAGCAGGCCCTCCCAGGGATTAGCTCATTCTCTAGGAGAATATACTTGCGTTTGACTTTGCTATTTACTATCTGATTAGAACTCAAATACCATGAAGTTACATGTTAACTTCTAGATTTCTGAGTGGTAGTAAAACCTTAAAGACTATAGTTTTACTACCCTGTAGGATACTACCCAGTTTTATGTATAACCTAGTAATCTTAATCTAACATTGCTTTATAAATACCCAGTTCCACAAATATTCTTTTAATCAGTTTACCATCCCAGTGGTTTCCTCCACGGATGGGTCAAATAAAACTTTTGACATGTTCATTTTATATCATTCTGGGAATTATACTTGTAATTTGTGGAAATTATACTTTGACGTGAACACTGACAACACACTCTCTCCCTAGGTACCTGCAAATATGGTCTCCCAGATCCTTGGGGGAACTGATGTGGATTCCATGGGGGAGAAGATAGAAATCAGAGAAGTCTCCCGTACCTCCCGCAGCACATACCCAGGGGCCAATGGCTTCTTTTTCCTTCTTTCTCTCTAGGTCCCGACATCCGGTTCAAATTCTGTCCCTCTGCTGCCTCTGCTGCCATGGAGCTCCTTTCCTCCGTGGACTCCCATCTAGATCCCAGGTCCGGCACTAGGTCTGCACAGACTGCTTATCATCAACGGCCTCCCACCCAGCACTAAGTACGCTCGCGTATATTCTCCACCGAGTGCAATGAGACCGCTCTACCTGTAGTCTCTTTGCTTCTCCACTCACCAACTTCCCAGTGCTTCTCCAGAGCTGGTTCTTATTCCCCCAGTGATCACCACAAGCTGTTTCCCTTAAACTTCCCAGGCCTGGGTAGGCTCAGGAGGTGGACCCCAGCTGAAACACATACAGTGAGGGAAGCATCCAGAGTCCTTCAAGTTTAATGACAGTTAAGAGAGGAAAGATCACCCCGCTGACAAACATGATGTGCTCACAGAAAGCGCCTGTGTTTAGTTTCTTCCTTGAAGGCTACCTCATTTGCCTCCCCCATGGCCACGCTGGGCGAACCTTAAGGAGCAATTACCCTTGGGTGTAGTGTAACAAACACTTACGTGAGCCACACCTGGCTCCTGATCACGCATTGCCTCAGCACGGTACCTGGCTCTTCCCAGAGCCTATCTTGCCTCCCCGGCTGGAGTCAAGGGCCATCATACTGCTTTTAAATCCACTTTAGAACCTAGCACGGTACTTTGCACTTCACTGACTCTTAGCAAATAACCGTTGGCTGACTGGCTGGCTGAGTACCCTTGTCTGGAGAGGAAAGGTCCTTACCTTGAGCGGTTTCATTTTGCAATTCAGCAAATGGACTGACTCTGTACATGAAGGATTCCCTGGAGGGCCTTCTGGAGGCAAGGCTAGCACTCCCGGGCCTGCTCCTGCTAGGTGGGGAGCCTGAAACTTTCCCCCTGTCCTCAGATGGAGAACCCTGGTCATGGGAACAGAGGGTTTGGGGGGCGGAGGGTGTGGAGGGGGTTGCTGGGGGTGCTACATCAACTACTAAGGCTTTTTAAGCAATTTTCATCTTAATTTGTTATATTTGTCATATTCTGGGTAGCAAAAATGCATCCAAGTGCATGTAAGTAGCAGCAAGTTCTTAACAAATGTCCATTTAAGAATCTTAAATAATGAAGATACTAATGAAAACGTTTACATTCTGTTTATCCCTAGTGGGGCACGGCCAAATAAGCTATTAAAAGTAGTAATGTAAATACTCTATACTAACTTCCAAAGAGACCAAACGGATTTACAACCTTTCAAGACTCTCCATCTGAATTTTACTTCATTTTACAGTGTGAAAAGGAGTGCGTGGCAACTATTACTGCAAGAAGTAGGAAGAAACATGATGGAAATGAAAACTAGATACCACAAATCCAAAAGGCTGAGTCACTTCTCTAGGTCTCTCCCTCTCTCCCTTACCTCTTCCTCCTCCTCTGCCTCTTCCACCATTTTTCCGTCTCTCATACGGATGACTTCACCGGTCTGTGAGCTGATGTTACCATGTTCTCATCGAGCTGCTGTTCTTCAGAGAGGGATGACAAGGTTTGATGGGGCTCTGTAGACACCTTCCTCCTCAGTGGGAGCCCCTCACCCCCCACCCCATAACACCAGACCCTCCTCACTGGAGCTTTCACCCAATGTTCCCTTCTATTGACCAATGAAGCTGTGTGTTTGGTACCATGGACTCAAAGAACCCCAGAGCTGCCAACAACTCTGACAGGTCACAGATTCTGCCCCTGGCTCTAAGGCACATCTGGACCATTCCCAGGGAGATGAGACATGAAAAGGATGCCCCAACCTCCCCCGGGACTAGGGCGGGGATTTATACCCACGGATATTGGGATCCCAAGGACCGCAAACATTCCTGGGCCTGACATTCACCCCTGGATGATATTCAAAATGAGTATGAAGATAATTAAGATATTCAAAATGGTTGTTGAATCACTATATTGTACACCTAAAACTAATATAATACTGTATGTAAACTATACTCTGATTAAAATAGAATTTAATTTAACTTAATTAAAAAACAAGATGTTCAAAATGGGACACAGGACTGACATCAGATGTTAAAATTTATCATTATCGTAGTGGTGTACCAGGATTTCTCAGGTACTAGATGTACATCTTTTCACACATGAAAGGAGAAGGGGCACATTGCTACAGGAATCATATGAGAAATACATAAACTTAAGTGACATCATTGCCCACTATAACATCAACAAAGCATTGATTTTTCTAAATTAGGGTTAATTCACTAAAAAAAACATCTTTTTGGTGTGTTAATGAGGTGACTTTTAGAAGAAAGGCTGGGCAAAGACCTTTTTTAAAAAACATATAAACCCTGGGCTCATCTCCCAGCAATAATTTTTCATTCTGCTCACACTTGCTATCCATTTCTCTCCTTACCTTTGTTAGGCTCAAAGAGGAGCCCATAGCCTGCCAGAGCATTTAAACTCCCCCATTGGATTCTGAGGGTTACCCGCCAGCTGTGTTTTATATGCAAGGCTACATTTTTTAAAATTTCATATTGTGTGAGGGAGCGGCGATGCCCTGAAACCCTCTGAAGCCAAATGTAAAGCCCAGCTTCAGCATCCCATTTACTGGGTACGAAGGGCGCAAACACCACTCACACTCTCATTAGAGGATTAACATCAAAGCAAGTTCTCTGTGAAACCTTATCTGACCCACAGGGCTCTTCATCAAAGAGAAGGAAAGCAATTGGGGCCCATACACACACTCATATTCCAAGTTCCCACCTGGCCTTTGCAGCGAACAAAATGTGACCTACCCATGGTTTCAGAAGACCAGACTATGAACATAATTCTCCAATAGAACAGATTAAAAAACAACAACAACAACAACAACAACACAAGAGAGTTCACCTTCTGAACCTGCCCAGAAGGTTTGTAAAACTTGATTTGGGGGGATACACAAAGTAAAAAATTGTAGGTTTTCAAAGATTATTCAAAAATAGAGTTTTTAAAATTTTTAATAATACAAACAATAAATCAGCTGCCAGAAGAAAAAAAGTTGGGCCTTAAAAGTTTTTTTTTTTTACACATTTGTCACCTGACATTGAAAATAATCTCACACTGAGTACAGTTAAGATGGTGAAAACTGGGATATAGAGTAACAATTCCATAGGAAGAATTACTTGGAACACAAAAATAAATTAAGCACACTTTCACTTAACAACTCTTACATGCCGATGAGTAAGGTTTTATTCAATCATTCACTCAAGCATCACAGGGGCAATGTAGTACATTTCCACCACAGTAAGGTGGAAAACACACATTTAGGCCTGGAAGTTACATTTGGGCCTGTTCTCACCCTTTCAATCCTTCCACTTCCCCACCTGTAGAATGGGGATTCCAATCACCTGCCCGGAACTGTTGCAAGGATGCTAGCGAGATAATGCACGTACAGGTCCGACTCAACACAGAATCAATAAATACAATGCCACAGGATACTAAATTCTCAGATATGGAATGAATCAGCAGACTCATAGAGACAGACTAGGATCCCTCCCTGGATTTCCTCGATAACCCTGTCACGCTAAAGATTCTGCACCCTCTTTTGGAAGAGAGACAAAAAAAAAAAATGTATCTGGGAATATCTATAGCAAATAGGTGCTCAAAAACGTTAACTGCCTTTACTTCTCCCATCTTAAAATGCCTTCACCTCATCTCCTTTGATGCCCAGATCCTTCTTAATTCAGTAATTCAGTGTGTTACCCAACATGATTAACATAACTTAAGGGCACAGAGCTCAGGACCTCAGCTCACTGGGGAGCAGAGTGACCTTGGCCAACACAGTGTGACTTTGGCCAATACACCCAACCTCTCAGGGTTCAAGCTTCCTCATGAGTAAGGCAGAGATGATGGCACAGATATCATCCCTTACTCAAAATCCTAGCTTCTGTGAATTAAACAGAAACCTTCCCCAATAAGGCAGCTGTTCATCCATTATACATGCTAAAATAAAATCCCTCAGGGAAGGCTGGCAGTCAGAGAGACTGCATCTAAAAGGAATGCCGGGCTTTTCAAAGTTTGAGCCGAATCAATGGCACTAACTCAATAGCTAGTTAGTGTGTTAAGTATCAAGCAAAGCGGCTCACACAATGATTCTTTGGAATTTCTAAGGACTTCTAGCCAAGCACACAGAAACCATGATGAGAATTAAAAAGAAACCACCAGATGTCACTCTCACAAACAACAACTGAACTGGACAGCATGGCTCTAGTTTTCCAACACATGGATGAGGGTGTTACCAAAAAAACAAAACAAAACAAAACAGAAAGAGCTAACCTTATGAAGGGGGAAAAGAAGTTCCTTTTCTGCATTTTGTTAGAACTATGGAGCTGAGTTACAGCTAAGACAGGGGTTAAACTCTAAGGTGAGCATTCAAGGGGAAAACTGTGTATATAGTCGAAATTTACACTGAACAAATCCTGTAAATTACCAGTATATGACAGAGTACACATGACTTTGGATAGACTCTCATAGAGAAGTGGTGTATGTGTGCAATTAAGAGGACATAAGCAAAATATGTTTTTCACAACTGTGTATTATTAAATTTATTTCACATAAATGAGGAAATTATTTTACTCGCCTGTACACCGTCTACTCAGCTACTATTTTTACGGCTGTAAAAGGAACCTTGCCAACCACTTAACATGTCAAGCGCTCCAGTCCTCTGGTGCAAACCCCACCGGATCTACTGTCAACAGGATAATATTTAGGACATGCGATTTGTGCAAAGGAATAATTTTACACAAAACAAACAGCAGCAAACAGAACCAAAAGGCTGAGTTTTGACATTTTCAACTGTCTCATTTTGAGACCATCACTAGCAGAGGTACTTTAAAATTAAAAGGGACACAGAAACCACAGCTTCTTCCTATGAAGAAATAACCGTCAATTCCATTTACCAACAACATCCAGGCACCACACTGGGCTCTTGGATGCTTATTTCTAATTTACAGACAATCATAAAAAGTGAGCAGTTCACCTCTACTGTGTTCTCATAACAACAGGTAACAACACCGAGTGCCAAGCACTGATCTAAATCCTTGATGTGCATTAGCTCATTTAATCTTCATAACAACCCTGTGAAATAAGACTATTACTACATCCAAATGAGGAAACTAAGACCAAGAGATTTAATTAATGTACCCAATATCCCATAGCTAAGCCTCAGTTTTTCCATCTGTACAATCGTTATAATACCACTTCACTTATAGCACTGTTGTGAGATTTAACCGAGATCACAGACCATAATAAACAATGTTTTTTCTTATCATTAAAGTGTTTCTACAGCTGAAAAGTCTCAAGGGCAGCCTATGGATGAGCCAAATGAAACCTCTTACATCATCTTGCTGGACCCCCAAATTTCCCAGCTATGGCAGAGTTAGCATCTCCTGTGTAGCTCTGCTCCAAAGTAGATGCCTTAAGGGGCACCCGGGGGGCTCAGTCAGTTAAATGTACAACTTCAGCTCAGGTCATGATCTCACACCTCCTGAGTTCGAGCCCCACACAGGGCCCTGTGCTGACATGACAGCTCAGAGCCTGGAGCCTCCTTCAGATTCTGTGTCTCCCTCTCTCTCTGCCCCTCTCCCACTCATGCTCTGTCTCGCTCTCAAAAATAAATATTTTAAAAAAGATTAAAAAAAATTTTTTTTTACGTAAAATGCCTTAAAGTAGGCCACAGAATCTTGTCACTTAAGATAAGTACTCAGAAGAGGCAGCTCCTGAAGAGTAAGGCTTCAAAGGAGCCCTCAAACTAAGAAAACCCAAAATTCATGAGAGAGGAGGAAGGAGTACTTGAGCTCAAGAGGTTCAAATCCCGCTTTCTCCACACACTAGCTTTGAGGCCTTGGGCAAGCTATCGTCCTTCTTTGTGCCTCAGTTTCCCACCTCACTGGATTGTCCGTGGATTAAATGACACAGCGAAAGCATGTACAACAATGACTGCATACAAAATATTAGTCATAACCGCTATTATCGTTGGGACTTGTATCTCCTAAAGGCACTGGTGAGTGGCACGGTTTGCTGCAGCCAGGGCAGTTGGGTAGCACAACCCTTGGCACGAAGAAACCTGGTTCTACCTCCCTCTGGCTGACATGTCCTGGTGTCCCCAAACAGATCAGGCCACCACAGCAAACCCATGCACCAAATCGAGCCTGCCGCCTATTTTTGTAAATAAAGTTTTATTGGAACGCTACCACACTCAATCATTTACATATTGTGTATGGCTGCTTTCCTGTTACAACTTCACAGCTGAGTAGTTGCAAGTGAAACCAAATGATCTACAAAGCTGAAAATACTATCTGGCCTTTCACCAAAAAAAGTTTGCCTATATTCACACAACTGGATGAAACATCAAATTTCCTTACCTGTCCCATTGGATATTTTGAAGGTAGAGTAAGACACCGATGTGAAAAATCTATAAAATGGTAGGGGTAATTTACCAAAACCCAAAGCCTTAAGCTTTAAATTGAAGAGGGAAGTAATGCTAAGAATATGAGCTGTACAGAGTCCATCACTTATTAACTATGTGTGGCCATAAGGGAGCGACTTAGATTCACTAAGATTCATATTCATCATTGTAAAATGGGAATAGCAATAATACCAAACATGTGGGGTTGAAAGAATTACATAAGCTGTATGTAAAGTTTCGCTTGGTGTCTTGTCCATAAGTACTTGGTAATGCCAGCTCTCGTTAAATTATTACTTTTGTTGTTATTACTGCAGGGAAAAGTTATACGTGACCAAATACTGGACCACTCAGACAGCACCTTCCCTCTGCAGGTATCTACCCTCATGAGAATTATAGGGGCTAGCAAAGCAGAGATGCTGAAAACTGTTAATCTGTTCTCTTGGGACATTCTAAGGGAGACGAGGCTAAAACTCCAATATATTCACTTCTCTAAATTGGAGAATTGGACTAAATCGGACTAAATTCTCCTTCACTCCCACCAACATTTCCCTCTCAACAGCAAGAAATTTTCAGCAAGAAGCTAAATGCCTACCTGCACATTTGTGTAATGTCGAGAAATAAACTTCACATTCTAAGACAATAACTGAATCGATCCCATCTTAAGTGAAATGCTGACATTTTGGCTTCTAACAAGAAACAATTAAATATGCAAACTTACTCAAAACTAGCAGAAAGGAGAGGCTGCCAGAATGAATTAGTACAGATCATTTAAATAGCATCTTGAATGTAATATACATTACACATCAAAAAAAATTTTTTTTAATTTAAAATCCTAAACATGTAAAAGAAAAATACTAAAAATCTGGTAAAACTAATGCATTAAAAAGAATCTGAAATAACTGCAAAGGAGCACCAGGAAGCAGAGGCATTTGGGGCTGATGCAAATGTTCAAGACCTCAATTATAGTGGTGGTTAAATGGGTGTACACAATTATGAAATCTACCCTGTACATTTAGTATGGATGCATCTTAGTGCATGCAAATTATACCTCCATAAAGTTGGTTCTTTAAAGATTTGGAGAACGACCTAATATAAAAAATTTCCATACGAAGTGTTGAAATGTGGATGCTGATATCATAAAGCTATCATAATAATGGTATCAGTTCTGCAGCACTCTTCATTGTACCAGGCGCTGCTCTAAATGCTTTTACATGTATTAACTCATTTGTTCTTCTTAGCAGCCCTCTGAAGTGGCTTAGTGTGATCTCCACTTTACAGATGATGAAACTGGGACACAGAGAGGTTAAATAACTTGCTCAGGGTCACAAAGCATGGACCTGACAGAACTGGGATCTGAACCCACAAAGTTCAACTTCAGAATCTGTGATTTTATGCACTGTCATTAAAACCTTTAAAACTCCTTGAGAAACAAATTTTGCAAATTCCACAAACTGAGCTATTTGACAAAATGACCCTCATCAAACCGAAACAAAGCTATGGAGATACAACTTCTTTCCACACCATAGATCTCACTCGCAAACTTAGGTACATGGTCGTTTGTTTTGTGTCTGAGTTCCCTCCAGGCCACAGGTTCTGTGAGGCATATCCATAATACCAACCAGGCACAAGGCATACACATGGCAACTGTGTCGAAACTACTACTTGAAAGAATAAAGAAACAAATGAGTGGTCCAGGAATGCACAAACGCATGTGTTTACACTTCAAGCATCACTGTAGATAGAAATTTTGCTCACCTGTGTGTGTGTGTGTGTGTGTGTGTGTGTGTGTGCGCGCACGCACTAGTTTCTTAAGTCAAAGTAAAGGTTATTCTGATTAATAAGCTATCTTACGGTTACTGAACACATCAAATGTCACTATGAGAATATATAAAATATTTCGCATGTTTATACACCAAGTGTTACGCTTTGCATCTTAATATATTGTCTCATATAAACCAGACAGTGTTTCTCTAAAAGAGGTGTAATTATCATCCCAGAGCTAATAAATGGTTTACACACAGGCCTACCTGACTCCATAGCCTGAGCTCCTATCCATCATGCCCAGTAATCTTACAAGTGGTTTCAAATTTATCTGAAAGGAAAACAGAATTTTCCTTGCCAAATTAAAGCTGTGGAGTTGGCACAGGAAGATATATGTATATGTACATATACATATACATACATATATATATGTATATATGTATATATACACACACATATATATACATATTTATTTTATGATTCAGTTAAATCTTTCAATTGAAGAAAGAAGAATTATATATAAGTGATGAATTATAATAAGCGATGCTAAGGAAATTGGTTATCTCTTAGGACAAAAATAAAATTAAACCCATATACAAATTTCTATATAGATTAAGTACACACACACACACACACACACAAGATAAATGAAGAATATTTTTTTTTAATCTTGAAACAAGGACAATCTTTCTAAGACAAAAACCCAGAAATCATAAAGAAAAAAGTAAAAGGGCTATATAAAGTTTTTAAGTTTCCAAGACAAGCACATGGCCAGGAAAAAATATTTAAGGCACCTTTACCAGACAAAAAAGTATTATTCATAATACGTAAAGAACTTTCTTACAAGTCAATGAGAGACAAACAACCAAAACACTCAATAAAGGGTGTGAAAAGTACTGTTCAGTGAAGAAGAAATCCAATAGCCAATAAACTTGGAAATGTGCACCTAAAAAGTAGTAGCAGTATGCCCATATGATTGACAAGAATATACAAGACTCATAATATCCACACTTGACAGAGAGATGCTGGAAAGCAAACACATACCTTTGCTACAGTCTATATAGAAGTCAGTCTTACAGTATCTATTTTAAAACTTAAATGCATATACATGGATAGCAATACTACTTGTAGGAATCTATGCTATTAGAACATTCATACACACACACAAGAATCCATCTGTTATGGAACATATTATATTGGGAAAAAGTTAGACACTACCTAAATGATCTTCTACACAGAAATAGTAAAATAAATTACAGCACTTATCTTCAGTCATTATATAAAGAATAAAACAAACCATGGAAATATCTCTAAGAAATATTAAATGAAGGGGTGCCTGGGTGGCTCAGTCGGGAAAGGGTCCGACTTCGGCTCAGGTCATGCTCTCGCAGTTGATGAGTTCAAGCCCTGCATCGGGCTCTGTGCTGACAGCTCAGAGCCTGGAGCCTGCTTCGGATTCTGTGTCTCCCTCTTTCTCTGCCCCTCCCCCACTCGTGTTCGCTTGCATGCGCTCTCTCACTCTCTCTCTCTCAAAAATAAATAAAACATTTAAAAAACGAAATATTAAATGAAAAGCCTAGTCCTTGGAAAGACATAGGGAATATATTCATAAAAACTCAATGCTGATTTCCTCTGAGAAGGAGAAAGCAGGGAATGGTCAATGGAAAGATCACGCTTTGATTTTTGCATCACTTAGATCTTTTACAACAAGAATGCTTTTATGTATTATCTATATAATGTAAAAAATGAACAATCAGAACAATTTTAAAAAGCTTAAAGTATTACTTTGAGATAAGCAGATTCAACATTCCTAGAAAAAAACTCCTGCAAGGTAAAGTAACATGACATTTCAACTAATTTGTTTTATAACCTACATGCTTCCATGCCCAGGATAAGTAAGCAGCACTTTCAGTCCCTAAACAACATTTTTTTTTTAATTCTTTATTCAGAAATAATTTTAAACTTAAAGAAGTTACCAGAATAAGAACGGTAAAAAGAACACCTGTGTGCCCTTTATTCAGATTCATCTATTATTAACATTTTGCCCCATTTCCTTTATAATCTGCTCTCCCCTCTCCCTTCTACCTCCCTTGTCCATCTTTTCTACCTAGGTACCTAGCCACTAATTTTTTTCTGAACCATTTGAGACTAAATTACATATATTGTGGCCCCTTTGCTGTAAATACTTTAGTGTGTATTTCTTAAAAATAAGGATAGTCTCTTATGAAACCACGGTACAGTCATGCACTTCAATAAATTTAACTACCTGAAACTACTGTCCATATTCCAATTGTGTCAGTTGACCCAACAATTCTCCTTTTTGACATTTTTTCCCTTGCAGTGCAGATCTATCTAGCTGCCATGTCTCCTTCACCTCCTTTAATCTAGAACATTTTCACAACCTTTCTTTGTCTTTTATGACATTGACATTTTTAGAGAGCACAGCACTCCCCTCCTTTTTTTGTAAATAGAACCTTCCTTATTTAAAGTTTCTCTGATGTCTCCTCATGATTAGATAGATACAGGTTAGGCTACTACACAAGGGACACTGTGTCCTTGTCAGGTCATTTGTGTCTGGAGGCACACATATTCATCTGCCCCCACTAGTGACAGTAATTTGGATCACCTGGCCAAGGTGTTGTCTGATTTCTCCACTACATGCTTATTATTTTTGTCTTGCAATTAATAAGGAGTTTGTGGTAAGACAGTGTAAGATCGTGTAAATATGCCCCCCATCCAAATTTGCCCCTAGATTTAGCACACTGGTGATAGCTGCCTGACTCCATGTTTACTAATGATAGCTAAAGACTGATTTTCCAACTCCAGCACTCCCTCCTTTTACTGACAGTGAAAGTCCTCCCATATCCCCATTTATCTATCTAGTTATCATCAATATAGGCTCAAGGAGTCCCGTTATTTAAAATGCCTATACACGGGGGCGCCTGGGTGGCGCAGTCGGTTAAGCGTCCGACTTCAGCCAGGTCACGATCTCGCG
Organism: Panthera uncia; assembly: GCF_023721935.1. Lineage (NCBI taxonomy): Eukaryota > Metazoa > Chordata > Mammalia > Carnivora > Felidae > Panthera > Panthera uncia. The sequence continues at coordinate 39,452,430 of NC_064807.1, forward strand.
GTCCGTGAGTTCGAGCCCCGCGTCAGGCTCTGGGCTGATGGCTCGGAGCCTGGAGCCTGTTTCCGATTCTGTGTCTCCCTCTCTCTGCCCCTCCCCCGTTCATGCTCTGTCTCTCTCTGTCCCAAAAATAAATAAAAAACGTTGAAAAATAAATAAATAAATAAATAAATAAAATGCCTATACACAGGGGCGCCTGGGTAGCTTAGTCGGTCAAGCGTCCGATTCTTGGTTTTGGCTCAGGGCATGATGGCACAGTGCATAAGTTCAAGCCCTGCATCAGGCTCCACACTGACAATGCAAAGTCTGCTTGGGATTCTCTCTCTCTCTCTCTCTCTCTCTCTCTCTGCCCTTCCCCTACTCACTCTCCCTCGTTCAAGAACAAACACATTTTTTAAAAATAAAAATAAAATGCCTACACACACTACTGGCTTAAATCGTCCCCAATTTGGCCTGGGCAACTTTTAAATTTCTCACTCTTTATCCTCTATACCTATCTAATACCTGGAACTTGCTTATTATGAGAATTCTGTTTTGCCAAGGAATTTTACAAGATTAAGGCACCTCAAAATTTTAGCAATAAGATGCAATCATTGTTCTGATTCTCCTAACAAAAATGAGGTATGTAGCCAGTGACTTACACACCAATGTACGTTACAAAAGTGGCTTTATTACAACGAGAATATTAAAGGTCTGCTCCATTTGCTGCCACCTGAAGCCGTTTCATTACCAATTCTTAGCCGTTTACTCATTGCTCTAAATACTCGGAGGGGAACTGAAAAGACCATCAGCATTTATATCACAGTAACAGACGTCTAAACTCTAAAACTAAGTCTCTTTATTTCTTTTTCAAAAAAATTTTTTTTAATTTTTTTTTTTAACGTTTATTTATTTTTGAGACAGAGAGAGACAGAGCATGAATGGGGGAGGGTCAGCGAGAGGGCGACACAGAATCCGAAACAGGATCCAGGCTCTGAGCTGTCAGCACAGAGCCCAATGCGGGGCTCGAACTCACGGACCGCGAGATCATGACCTGAACCGAAGTCAGCCGCTTAACCGACTGAGCCACCCAGGCGCCCCTTAAAAAATTTTTTAACATTTATTCATTTTTGAGAGACAGAGTCAGAGTGCGGTGGGGGAGGAGCAGAGACAGAGGGAAACACAGAATCTGAAGCAGGTTCCAGGCTCCGAGCTGTCACCACAGAGCCTGAGAGGGGCTCGAACTCAGTGACCGCAAGATCATGACCTGAGCCGAAGTTGGACGCTCAACCGACTGAACTACCCTAACGCCCCTAACGCCTTCTTCTTTTTTTTTTAATCACTTTTTTTAATTGAGAGAGCTATCTGTACTGAAAACTTGCAAAACATATGCAGCCAACCTGAAAACAAAGAACTGCCAAAATTAAGAAGCTGAAAAGCACCTAGAAATAACAGAAGAAATCAATCGTAATAGAGTTTTGCTCGAGTCATAACTGACATTTGAAGAACTTCAGTATAATTCAGAGACAGGAGTTCCTGCAAGCCTTGAAGATTTACTGCAGAGGAAGTGGACCGACTCTGGGTGAAAATGAAGCTACACCCACTAAGATTCCCCTGTACAAGATCCAGAAGTCTAAGGCCATTTTCCTGCCCCTTTCTGGCCTTTTCTGCTGTCAAACAGGACTGACGAAGCCGAGGTAGTTTCAAAAGCAGTGCTCCAGCATCCAGTTTCCAGTTCCCTGTATAAAAAAGCAGGGACAACGGAAGCTTCTCTATTCTGGCTTCCTGATCCCTGAATGACAGCTACTGCAAAGTGCCTTGAACACCTGGCTCTAGAATCAGCCAGGGAATAGGAGCACCTCCCCTAAGCAGTCAGGTCAGCTCTGGATGGGAGGGAGGTCATTCCCTGGAGGCTCAGCCTAGAGCTGCTCCTTCAGCCTCTCTGTGCATTTTGTAAACACCTATTTCCCTTCCTAAACTCATCTTACTTAAATGACCTACGGCAATTTCTGCTTCCTGCCCTGAAACCCGATGGAGTCAGACAGGTGACAGAGAAAAAAATAAACAAGATAATACCCACTGTGATCATATCAAAGAGGAAATAAAAAGGATGCATGATAGAGAAAAGAGAAAGGCTGCTTTGAAGACAGAGCCTCAGGAAAGCCACACTTGGAACCTGATCTTTAAAGTGAGGACGGAAAGTTAAGAAGGAGCTGGTCATGTGAAGACCTGGCTGAAGTCTGCCAGGCTGAGGAAACATGCAAGAGCACCATAGTGGGAAAGTACAGGGTACGTTCAGCAGATCTGCTGGAAGCCAGGATGGCTACAACACAGGGACGGACGACGGGGAGAACAGCAGATGAGCCAGAGGAGGAAAGCAAAAGGCAGACCACACAGACCACGGGAAGGAGCAAGCATTTTATTCCAAATGCTACAGAAAGCTTAAAGTTTTAAGGAAGGGAGTAACATGTATTCGTGTCTGTGAATGAGCATGTGGGCTGCAGACTGGAACAGACAGCAGAAGGCACAGGAAGCCAGGAGACCAGTTAGGATGCTCTCCAAGAAGTGAGGGCATGAGAAACCCATAGTGGTAGTGTGGATGGAGAGAACGGGCAGGCTACAGTAAGGAGTCATGTTCTGGAGTGAGTTTCAACAGGACTAGATTATGAAAGAAATGTGGGAGTAAAAGAAGGGGAAACTTGGGGAGGGGAACAGAGATGGAGAATCAGATGAGGCACAGGGAGGGCTGTTTTGGTTAAGCAATACTGTTTTGTTTCCCCCAAAGCCTTGTCTTTGCTCTTGAAATAATTACAGAAAGGACTATTTTCTCCAAATTGCCACAACTGAAATGGAATGCTCCGTGGTCTCCAATAAAGAGACAGGAGTTCATTCGAACATGTCACACATCCCTGAGGGGAGCCTAATCTACTGTCCTGTGAAACCTGCTTCCCCAGATATACAGACCTGAAGTTCTGACTCTTAGCCAAATTCAAATATAACCTCCTCCTCCACAAACTACAAAGGGGGGTAAAAACAAGTAAGCCTTAAGAAGAAGAAATGATTCCTTGGGAATGCAAGCTGGTGCAGCCACTCTGGAAAACAGTATAGAGGTTCCTCAAAAAATTAAAAATAGAACTACCCAATGACCCAGCAATTGCACAACTAGGTATTTATCCAAGGGATACAATTATGCTGTTTGGAAGGGGCACATGCACCCCAATGTTTATAGCAGCACTATCAACAATAGCCAAAGTATGGAAAGAGCCCAAATGTCCATCGATGGGTGAATGGATAAAGAAGAGGTGGTTTATACATACAATGGAGTATTACTCAGCAATCAAAAAGAATGAAATCTTGCCATTTCCAAGTACATGGATGGAATCAGAAGGTATTATGCTAAGCGAGATCAGTCAGTCAGAGAACGACATATGAAGACTTTAAGATACAAAACAGATGAACACAAGGGAAGGGAAGCAAAAAGAATATAAAAACAGGGAGGGGGACAAAACAGAAGAGACTCTTAAATATGGAAAACAAACTGAGGGTTCCTGGAGAGGTTGTGGGAGGGGGGATGGGCTAAATGGGTCAGGGGCACTAAGGAATCTACTCCTGAAATCATTGTTGCACTATATGCTAACTAATTTGGATGTAAAAAATAAATTTTAAAAAATAAAGTGTAGAAAAAAAAAGAAGAAAATGATTCTTTGATTCTTTCTAAGCTAGTAGCTCTACTTTTTTAAATGTCAACTATAATTGGATACATTTTTAAAAAATTTTTTTTTTTTTTTCAGAGAGAGCACAAGTGGGGGAAGGGCAGAGATAGAGGGACAGAAGATCCAAAGGGGGCTCCACACAGAGGGCAGGGAGTTGGATGCAGGGCTTGAACTCACGAACTGTGAGATCAATGACCTGAGCCAAAGTCACTCAACCGACTGAGCCACCCAGGCGCCCCAATAATTAGATACATTTTGATTTGTGGAGCCTCACATCTTAGTAAAGTCATCTCATCTATTTATGAAAAAAAAAATTTATTCTTTGATGAAAATGAATTCCATGAATCTCAATGGTTTCTATTTGGAAAAGCCAGGAGAAATACCACATACACACATATGCTATTATCACTAAACAAGCAAACTGTTAGAAATGTGAACACCTCAAGCTTCTAAAAGCATCAAGTGTGTGAATAAACTCCAGTCATCCTCATTTTGTGAATGCTCCCTATCTACCCCAGCCAGACCGCATGCTATTTCACTCAGCCCCGCTGCAGGAGTGAGGAAACTATGGTTCCACCTGCCTTGTCCTTGGTTACCTGGCTTAGGCAAGTTCTCCATAAGGACATTTACCACTGTTTGAATTTTAAAATAAAAACCAAACAAAACTGGGGCACCTGGGTGGCTCGGTCGGTTGAGCGTTTGACTTCGGCTCAGGTCACGATCTCGCGGTCCGTGAGTTCGAGCCCCGCGTCGGGCTCTGTGCTGACCGCTCAGAGCCTGGAGCCTGTTTCGGATTCTGGGTCTCCCTCTCTCTCTGACCCTCCCCCAATCATGCTTTGTCTCTCTCTGTCTCAAAAATAAATAAATGTTAAAAAAAATTTTTTTTTTAATTAAAAAAAAAATGAAATCTATACACAGATGCTATTCAAATTAATGGCTGCAACTAAGTATTTATAGTATGACAGGCCCTGGGTGAGGTGCCAGGGTTGCACCTGGTACCTCTAAGATGGGCAGTAGAATCCCATTTGACTAATGAGAGACTGAAGCTCACAGAGAATCAGATTAAGTAATGTGCCCCTGGTCACACTGCCAGCAAGTGGCAGAACTCAACCCGTGTCTGCTAACCTGTAAGCCCACCCACGTTCCTTCTACTTTCTCTCTCACGTGCCTTCCTGAGAAGACACACAACAAATCGAAATTTCAGGGATGCTTAAAAAGAGGCTGATTTCATTTGATTCTTCGTCCCACTTGAGACTTCAGCTGTGGTGACAGCCCCTTTCATTCTACTGCGAATGGCTTAGAAATGCAATTGCTGGTTTATTCCTCTAGCAAGAACTAAACATATTGGATAAAAAGCTAAGCATACTGGGTAGAAATCTGCCTTGGGAAATGAACTAGAAAATCAGGAAAAACCTTTACCCATGTACACTACACATCTGCTTTCTTGCAAATGGGACAAATTATTCATTTGGACACGAATTACATGTAGCCCTCGAACCTCTCTTCTGATGATATCGATAGTGTAAAACCCAAATCAAGCACTGACCCAAATGCACCTTGCTCTCCAGTCCTGTTTTTGGATGCCTAACACTTGTGCATTATCCCTCTGATATATAATGGCATCTCATTTTTATTTCTGCCTGGGAAATTTTGTTTCTCCTAGCAATTTTAAGTTTTTCAATTATTTTATTTAAAAGTGTATTGAGGTGAGAGCAAATGGGTATAAGAATCTTTATGGGGTGTGGAAATGTTCTTAAATTGGATTGCGTTGGGGGGGGTGGGCAAAATGGATGATGGGGGGGTCAAAAGTACAAACTTCCAGTTAAAAAATAAGTAAGTCCTGGGGATGTGAGGTACAGCATGGTGACTATGTCTAATAATAACATGTTGCATATCAGAAAGTTGCTAAGAGAATAGATCTTAAAAGTTTTTATTACAAGAAAAATAATGTAATTATGTATGGTGACAGATGTTAACTAGGCTCACTACGATGATCATTTTGCAATATATACAAATATCAAATCATTATGTTGTACACCTAAAACAAACATAATGTTTTACACCAATTATGCCTCAATTTAAAAAAAAAAAAACTGGACTGTAGTGATCTATGAACAATTCTGTAAACTTCCTAACAATCACTGAATTGTACACTTAAAAAGGAGTCAATTTTATGGTATGTATTTACACCCCTCAATAAAGCTGTTTTGATTTTCAAGTGTACTGAAATAAGGCTAATAGATATGGAGGCGAATTCTCCTTCCTTGTTGAGAAGATAAAAACATCTCATTGCTAGAAACCCCTGAAGGGAATTCCTTTTCTGCTCTAGAGAAGAAGGACCACCCTTTCCTTTTGGAACAAGGGAGCGTCTACATCCCATCCCTGCCAGATGTCGTGGCACATATGCCAAATAAGGATCATCTCGTCTTCGAGGCAGCCAGGAATGCTGCATAGTTATTAAGCACCTCCACAGGACGGAAGGAAGGAATATCTAAGAAGGCTGGAGGAGGAGAGGTGTCCCCAAGTCTTCAATGATGAAGCAGAACTGGCCAGGTGATGAAATGGCATATTCAAAGCTGGGAAGTGAGAAAGGACTGACCTGGGAGCTGGGGCATGGAAGGGGAACTACAAGCACTTCAGCATGGCTGATATTAGTCCGGTTAAGAATGCAAACATCTGGGAGCCACCCCCGCCCCAACCTGCTGAATAGGAATGGCTCATGCGGGGGAGCGTAGGAATGTGCATCTTAACAAATCACCCACTCCCCTAACCTGGTGATGTATGCACACTAAAGTGTGAGAACCAATTAGCTAGATTCTAGGGAAGGCCTTATATGTCATGCTAAGGTGTTTGCGTGATACCTTAAAGGCAGGGGTGCCTGGGTGGCTCAGTTGGTTAAGCCTCCGACTTCGGCTCGGGTCATGATCACACAGCTTGTGAGTTCAAGCCTTGCATCAGGCTCTGTGCTGACAGTGCAGAGCCTGGAGCTTGCTTCAGATTCTGTGTCTCCCGCTCTCTCTGCCCCTCCCCTGCTCACGCTCAGTCTCTCCCTCTCTGTCTCAAAAATAAATAAAGATTTAAAAAAAAAATACTTCGAAGGCAATGAGAAGCTGTGAACAGATTTTAAGTAGGACTTGAACTTTAGAAAGAACAGTCTGACATGGCACATTGCTTTGGGGTTGAGCAAGAACCCTAGAGCCCCTCCACACCAGGAGTGCACACACACTGTCCCCTCCTTTACCTTTTAATTTAACCTCTTACACCAAGTAACTGAACACAAGCATACCTTTTACAGGTCACGGTCTCCTGTTAACATCTAGGTGCTACCTGAAAAGACTGTAACAATGCCACGACATTCACCAGTGTTAAAGAGGGGATGGTCCTGCACAGCATAATGTCTAGAAAAACCAAAGGTTACCATATATACCACTATGTGTCAATAGGGAAAAGCCATTTTCAAAATATGAGTGAGAGTACCAATGCCTTCCTGACAAATATCCACACTTTTCTGCTTTGAGCCTCTGTTTCCCATTCTCTTTTGTGGTTAAGTGACTTCCCGCCACCACCTCAGGGAAGGAAAGGGTGAGGACTATAAACGCAGAACTGACCGGCCTGGAGTCCTGGGAGTAGCCTGAGAGGTACCTGCATCTATCCTAAAGGAATCCAACTGCTGGACAGGGGTTGTGCCGGAGCCTGGATGGGCCGACCCTCACAAAGCCAGTTTCTTACACAGTTGGGAAAATAATGTCAAGCATCCACACGTGCAGCCTCAATAACAAAAGAGCCAAGAGCCAACGTTTGTGCCCCATACGCTAAGCCCTTTATAGGACTTTAATCTCCACAATAATCCACTGAAGTAAGTTTTATTATCTTCATTTCACAGATGAAACCGAAGCTTAATTTATCCAAGGTAGTACATGGAGGAGGAGTTCAAACTCGTGTCCGTCTAACTCCAGAACGTGTACCGTACCACTTCATGGGATGTGTCAAATAAATTCCTATTTTTTCCTAGTTTTTGATGCTTATAGGAATATTAAGAAAACAAGCAAATTGAATTCAAAAGGCTTACAACACATTATAAACAACTTACGTATAGGCCCTGAAATCACCTAGTACAAAGGTCAGCAAAATTTTTCCGTAAAGAATTGACAAATATTCAGGCCACGTGGGTCATACAGTCTGTGCCCCAACTATTCAACTCTGCAGTTTAGTGAAAGCAGTCACGGGCAACCCCTACACAACCAGACAGGGCTGTGTCCCAATATAACTTTATTGACAAAGACAGGAAGGAAGGGGGCAGAGTACATTTGTCCTTCTAAGTCTGCCACCCTCTGACCTAGTGGGAAGGGCACTGAATGTAGAGTTAGAGCAGTTGACTTCTAATGCCAATTCCATGCCTAAGTGAGTTGAGGGACCCTGGGCCAGTCACTTCCTGTTTCTTGAATGCATGCTTAGAGAGTTTCCCTCTCAGTTGGCTGCAAAAATAAGGTAAAAATATATCTGAACACACAGATTCTTCACCAAACCCCTAAGTAGTAGGCAGTGGCAGCAACATCTTAAGGTAAGCAAAAGGAAAAGAGAACTACCGCTTTCAGAGTAATTCTGAAAATGCTATATGCCAAGCGCTTTGTGAAGTAGACCCTTACTTCAGCCTCATCAGCACCCTTACGGGTAGGTACCATTATTCTCGTTTTATAAATGAAGAGCATCAGACAGGTTAAATACATGCCCGAGGTCACACAGCAAATGGGAAGCCAGGATCTGAACCAGAGCTGGCCCTCTTCAGAAGCTCAATACTGCCGTGCACAGGGAGTGCTCCTGGGCAGTATCCTGGGCCCTCAGCCAGTGATTCTGCACAATGAGTGCTCCTGGGAGAGGCTTTGCAGTTAGACCTCATTCCCCTCTCTTGAGGAATCTCTCACCCTGTCATCTGTCTTGCCCTCCGCCTTCCAGAAAGATCATACCCTCTTTGGCCTGAGAAATGATGTGAGAATCTGAGGTTTGTTTCCTTTAGTTCTGAATGGAAGGACTGCGCTCGTGAGTTGAAAAAAGACCAGGAACCCCAGAACTCTGGGACGGAGCAGTCCAAGGAAGCGGGGAGAGAGAGCAGTGGTGCGCCATGTGGTTCTGCATCTCCAAACTCAGCCAAGAGTAAGAGTCTATGTGATGAAACGTAAGTCTATGGAATTACTGGCATGTCTGGCTTGTCTGCCTCCTTAACCACTGCATTGCAGTGGACAGTCATTTGTTTAAAACTTCCAAAACAAGTTGAGAAAGGACAAAGCAAAACCAAGAAATAGAATCCTCACTGCTTCCTTTATAAAAAGGTGTGTGGGGGGGGGGGGGGGCCGAGGGGAGCAGAGGGGAGGGGAGAAGAGAAGGAAACACATTCCCCGAATACAGGAGGATACATGTGTCTCCCCACTGTCAAAGAAGAAATTAGAAAAAGACAGACCCCAGCTCCCTAGCTGAGCACTGCAGCAACACACACAGCACTGCCCTCCTGCCTGGGCCACACAGCCCCTGCAGGCCCCCCACTTGCACGCAATGGCCTCTGTCATGCTTCATCCATGCCCAAGCCTGTTTCCTCTGCGGCTCCCTCCGCTTCAAGGAATGAAGGTGTGAGCTGTCCCGCTGCTGCCTGCTGAAATCCACCCCTCAATATCCAGATCAAAACCACCATCTAGATCATCGATGTCAAAGCTCAAAAGCACTTCAGAAATAGATGGTCAGTGTCAACTCTTTCACATTACCTGTGAGGAAACCAAAGCCCAAAAGGGTTAAAGGGACTTGCTCTTCCATCACACAGCTGGGTAGTAAAGACTAGGTCAGGAAACCAAGTCAGCTGCTTGCGGGTGGGGGCATGACATCCTGATGACTGCCCTGTGAGTGTCCTCTCCTCTTCCTAGGAGCGCCAGGGTACTTACACTCTGTCTGGCCTCTCCCCTACTCCAAGTTAGAGTTGTGCGTTTGGGCCCACATTCTCAAGTGTCTGCTCCTTATCTTACCCACCATGTTATCCCAGTGCTTAGCTACACCTGCATACGGTGGGCCTTCAGAGGGCTATAACGGTCACTGACAAACAAAACACCAGAAAAGCACCTGCCTCTCCACCTGGGGTCCTGTCTCCCTCCAATCAGCCTCCACGCACTGCCAGACAAAGCCACCTACAGCATTGGTCTCTCCACACCTCTCCTTAGCTTAAACCCTTAAATGCACATGGTAATACCCACAATTTGGCATGGAAGAATCGGACGGCCCATCCTACCCTTCCAGACTCATTCTCTGCCACCCGGAGCACCACCGACTCTCCCCCCACCTCTATACCTTATGCCTGCTGTTCCCTCTCCCTGGGACACACTTCAAGAATTCCCCTCGTTACCCACTCTCTCCTCATGGTTAACCCCTATTCATCCTGTAAGATCCAGATTTTCTAAGAGATGGCCTCCTCAAGGAGACCATCCCTGACTACCCATCCTCCCTTTAGGATGAGGTGCCCTCCTTCTGCGTTCCCAAAGCACCCTGGCAATCCTCCTTTATGGTCTCAGCACAGAGTATTACATCTATTTGTCTGTACACCTGCTCCCATTCCCTACTAGACCCCAACTTAGAGCTGGAGCTGTGTTTGCCTCTACAGCACCTAGTGCAATATTCAACACATCAAATTAGACTGAATAATTCTTACTTACTAGTTGCAATCAGACCCAACAAATACATATATGTCACGTTATTTCATTAAAATATTTTAAAATATGTAGGCCCTATGTATATGTCAGCATAATATCAGCAATACTAAGGGGACATGTCCAAGGATCTCAGCAGGGAAGCACTTTACTACACAGCCACAGTCTTTAAATAAAGAGCATAAGTAGCATAATGGCATTTGAACCTTCAGGCATTCGACACTTGAGGAGTCCCTTTAGAGAGGTGTGGTGACCCAACCAATATGGCCAACTGGCCAGGGTGGAGGACCAATATCCACTAAGCAAGGAGTGGGAAGAAAGTTCTGACACAGTCGGGGACCAACAGAAAGCTCTCCCCAGAAAGCCTCACAAGCACTGGGCAGTCTCCAGATACTCATCTTCTGGAAAGTGAGCACACAGTGACTTCAGGAGACCCACCTGAGATGGCCACCGGGTCCCCCAACACTCGGGCCTGAGAAGATGTCAACAAATGGTTAGGTGGAAACCATGAGCCTCACAGAATTCACACTATCAGATTCACACCGTCGACAATTAGTAACAGCACCCGTGGGCAGGGAACTAAGCTAAGAAGGCAAACAGCTAACCCCAGGAAGACCGGAGACCTGCCTAGAAAGAGCATACCTGTGCTACTGGACTTGAGAGGAAGGAAGCAGGTATCCAGGTACGAAGGGACAGGGAAGAGAAAGTGAAGGCAAGTTTCACTGAGAAGGTGGCATTCCAAGAAGAGACGGGATTTCAAGAGACTCAAGGTTGAACAAATCAGGAAAACTGCCGGTTGGTTAACCTGAGGAGGAAGTGGAGGCCATGGCATAAGCTGATGCTATTTTTACCTCCCACTAATCTGCAGAACCAATTTGTAAACACCCTTTCTCAGCCCTGCCCAAATTCACGCACTCATAAACAGTCCCTCAGTAATGAAAAGTCACAGTGAGGGGTGCCTGGGTGGCTCAGTCGGTTAAGTGTCTGACTCTTGATTTCGGCTCAGGTCATGATCTCACTGTTTGTGAGATCAAGCCCCGGGTGAGGTTCTGTGCTGACAGCACGGAGACTGCATGGGATCCTCTCTCTTCTCTCTCTCTCTCTCTCTCTCTCTCTCTCTCTCTCTCTCTATCTCTTTGCCCCTCCCTGACTCGTGCTGTCTCTCAAATTAAGTAACTAAACATTAAAAAAAAAGAAAGTCATAGCAAGCCACAAAGGTGAGCATAATCTACGTGAGGTACTCCCCATCCCTGTCCTCTATACCCACCCCTCGTGTGTTAACAGCACCACAGCCCAGCCACACAAGGAACCGAGAATTATCACTGAACAGCTCCCCACCCCTCCCCATCCGCTGACCCTCAAACTGGGGAAAAGGCCCCCAAGACAATTCCTCCTCCATGTTCTCCCTCACATCTGGCCTCTTCTTTCAAAGACCGTGGCCTCTGCTCCACTTTTGTCCTTACCTCCTCCCACATTAACTCTTGCAACAAGCCTCTCGCCCTTCCTGCCGCCACTTCCACAATCTGGCTGCATTAACTTCACCAGATTCTTCTTCCTAAAATAAATAACCTTACCTGGCTAAAAAACCTTCCAGATTCCCATTTTTCAGGAGATTTCACCCACACTTAGCATGATGCTCCAGATGCGGTACCACATGATCCAGGCTGGCCTCTGTGGTCTCAGCCCTCACTGGCTCTCCCTCCCGCTGGCTGGGGGCCCTGCTGAACCCAGGTGTGCTCTCATTCCTGCCCATCTCAACTTCCGCAAAGCCTGCGCCATATCTCACTTGCTCTGCCGGGCACAAGCCTGCTCACCATTCATGACCCAGTTCCAATGCTATCTATCTCTTTATCTTAAAGTCTCTGACAGCCCCTAAACTAGGGTGGCATCCCTGTGTTGCACCTGTTGTCCTAGGGTAATTACTAAAAGCATCCCATTTACTCTCATACTGCCCTGCTACGGACAATAAATTACATGACCCTTCTACCTAAAACCTACCTTGATCCAAAGACAGAACTAGTTACTTGCACAACTGTGTCTTTTGCTAAGAGCGTATGGTCCTCAAAGGCAATAATGCTGTCTTATCTTAGTGGGTACCTCCAGCACATACAGACTGTTAGCACCTGAGATGTACTCAGTGAACACTGGGGGAATAAAAGAATGAATCTGATTCTTGGGCACCTGGGTGGCTTATTGGGTTAAGCGTCCGACTTGATTTCGGATCATGTCATGATCTCACAGGTCGTGGGTTTGAGCCCTGCATTGGGCTCCACATTAACAGTGTGGGGCCTGCTTGGGATTCACTCTCTCTCTCTCTCTCTCTCTCTCTCTTTCTCGCTCTCTCTCTCTCTGTCCCTCCCCAGCTGGCATGCATGCACTCTCTCTCTTGCTCTCAAAATAATAAACTTAAAAAAAAAAAAATGAATCTGATTCTTTAAAAAACTGTAGCAATCAATCTTATCTAAACTTCATCTAAAATTCCAAAGATAAATTTTCTAAGTTAGAATTAGATCTCAGAAACCCTGAGCCAAAAAGGCAGGCCACAAAAGCACCTGCCACATTAGCCGTTTCTTTCTTCAACCGTTGTTTCTCACTTTTTTCCATATAGCCCTCTTAAGGAGCCCTTTTAGACAATTTTTCCTAACCATACCCACCATGAAAGTTTAATAACACTGAGATGTATATGTGCTTCATACATTAAAAAAGCCAGTATAAAGTTTCTTCTTTTTTACTCAACAATGGATTTGGAATAACTAAATAAATATTTTAAATTAAAATAAATATTTTCAGTTAAATTGAAAATTTTAAAGCTATTAACATTTAACTTTATAACTGTATTTGCTGAGTGGCTTTTAATGTATCAGATTACACATGCAAATTTCCAATTTCTACATAACAATATCAATGCAACCAAATTTTTAACAGACATTCAAAACTGCTATTTTTCAAAGGTAAAACAATTGAAAATTTGTCTTCTTAAAAATCACTTTTTTGGGGGGCGCCTGGGTGGCTCAGTCGGTTAAGCGTCCAACTTCGGCTCAGGTCACGATCTCGCGGTATGCGAGTTCGAGCCCCGCGTCGGGCTCTGTGCTGACCGCTCAGAGCCTGGAGCCTGTTTCAGATTCTGTGTCTCCCTCTCTCTCTGCCCCTCCCCCGTTCATGCTCTGTCTCTCTCTGTCTCAAAAATAAATAAATGTTAAAAAAAAAAAAAAATTTTTTTAAAAATCCCTTTTTAAAGAAGTTATTTTGGGGAGTGCCTGGCTGGCTCAGTTAGAAGAGTATGTGACTCTTGATCTCGGGGTTGTGAGTTCGAGCTCCACACTGGGTGTAGAAATTACTTAAATAAAAATAAAAATGGAAACTTAAAAAAAAGTTATTTTTAGTGAACTTTTGTTTCACAGAAGAAAAGAATTTTTAACTTAAGTAGCTGCAGATATTCATTCAGATACTACTGATATGTTCTTTTTTTAGTACCTGACAACTACTGATGGACTGAATAACTTTAATAGGATTAAATAATAAAATATAACCTGTTCCTATTTAATTTTCAGATACCAAGTCATTCATGAAAGCACTCAGGGCCAAACATAAGCAACATCCACAAGGCAGACAATGGGTGGCCTGTACATAGGAGGAGGTCACCAGGAGAGACAGAACTTAAAGATCAAGTAATTGATACAAAGTTCTCCAGTCCTTCCCATCTATTTGTCGTAGGTTTATAGTACTGACCTTGCATACATACTGTATATCTGTCATGAACTTGATGTGGACGTTGCTTACGTAATACCCAAGAAAACTCAAGGAAAGAAATTTTAATGCTAAGTAATAAGATATTGTTGATCAAGCTCTGAAGGGCCATAAAACCATTGTAATATCTAAGATGTTTTTGCCTCCCTCCAGAACCCATTTCTGCCACCCTTGAGGTTGCAAGCCCTAACTTCTGTGTTCCCACATTTATCCTCCTAGCAACTAAACGGAAAAACAACAAGAAATACCAGTTTACCTAAGAAAACACTCCATCCCCCAGCCACCATGACAGTTTCTCTACCACCATCATCTCCTGAGAAACTCTGAAAGAAAAGGGAGTCCCATTTTATTAGCTCTCCTCCCAAAAAGGAGCATCCCCCCCCACAAAAGTATAGACTTCTAGAAATGGAAGAACACTTAGGGTTCATCCAGCCCCACCTTCTTCAGATGTTAAAAGAACCCTAAGAAAATGAGACTTACTCAATGAAATCACTAAGTTGTAGATAGAAACCTTATCAGTCTGGTGCCCCGTTGTATCTGCGGGCAGATGTCTGCACACATACTGAATACATGGCTAGCGGGCAAATTACTGACAGAGAGCCCAGTTCGTCTAATTCCTAGCTACTTTTCCAACTACACCGCACGGCCCCCTTCTACTTCCCTAGGATATAAGATAATAGCCACAAAGCCTATCAAAATGTATATTAAAGTGTTTAAAAAGCTCCCCCGGCTGAAATAAGCCATTTTAGTTTCACACACCCAGTAAAACTGAAGAGCCAGGTCTTGTTCACTCCGTGTAGACATGGTAGAGTGCTCAGGCCAATGAAATGTTAGGGACTTTCTACAAGGAAGTCAAGGGTACCCAGTCCACAATGCATTACTTCCTACTTGCTTACACTGCCTTGAGCTCTATTCTGGAGTTCTTATACACATGTCCTATCTCCCTACCTAGACAGAGAACCCTAGAGAGCTAAAACGGTGTCTTCTCTTTCTAAGGCACCTACCAAGTTTCAGCACAGAGCAAATGTTCAATAAATGTTTGCAAAATTTGGGGGCCTGGGTGGCTCAGTCGGTCGAGCCTCCAACTTCGGCTCAGGTCATGATCTTACCATACGTGAGTTCAAGCCCCACAGCCGGCTCTGTGCTGACAGCTCTACCTGCTTCGGATTGTGTGTCTCCCTCTCTCTCTGCCCCTCCCCCCCAAAACTAAAAAAACATTTTTTTTTAATGTGTAGTTATTTTTGAGAGAGAGACAAAGCACGAACAGGAGAGGGGCAGAGAGAGAGGGAGACACACAATCCGAAGCAGGCTCCAGGCTCTGATCCGTCATCACAGAGCCCAACACGGGGCTCAAACCCATGAACTATGAGATCATGACCTGAGCCGAAGTCGGACACTCAACTGACTGAGCCACCCAGGCACCGCCAAAAATAAATAAGCATTTTTTTTTAATGTTTGCAAAATTTATACCAATAGAAATGGGGTACTATGAGGGATAAATGTGAATTTGGCAGGAACAAAAAAATTTGTTTATACTTTGTTCAACTCCTAGGACCAACATAGTATGTTACATGTTAACAGGAGCCTAATAGTCACTGAATTTAAAAAAAGAAAAATAAAGCAAATAATGAGAAATTATTAAGAAACATCATTTCTGCTTTTATTCATTCATTTAACAAATGTGTATTTACCAACAAGCTGTGTGCCAAGCTCTCTGCTGTTCTGAGACCTAACTTCCCCCACAGAACTAGAGTCCTCCTCCCTAGCTAGAGTATCTTAACACTTCGGTCCGTCTTGTAGGCAGTAGGCATAGCTAGGATGGCTGTGTATTTCTATAAGCCCAGGACAGTCCCAATTCACACCTACTGTCCAAGTGTTAATTATTAATAGCATCCCCTTTCTTTCTCAACAATGCTCTGGTCTAGACAATTCTATAGCCCTAAGACTACCAAATCTTTTTAGACTAGCAGACTAGGGATTCAAAAATTCACTCCATATTTACTATCTCCTTCCAGTCTTGCTTCCTCATCTATAATATGGGCATAACACTGATCAAATTAACTGGTTATACAAAGGGAAGCAGTTGGGAACAGGCTGGAACATCACATTTAGATCATTTTGCCAGGGACTTGCATGCCAGATATATAAATACTTAATATATAACAGACAGCCATAAAAACTTTTGAGGAAGGGAGTGTATGTATGGCCAAAGCGCCATGAAAGTGTTACTACCTTGATTAAAGAAAAGAACTAAGGAGGAAAGAAAAACAGGAGGCTCTAGGTCATACCAAAAAGATAGCCTAAAGCTATAAATAAAGAAAGGTTGTCATGGATGAAAATAGCAACAAATATGCTATTTCATCACTTGCCTTTATGTGTAGTTTAAAAGTTTCAACAATAAATACATGCAACTTAGCAAATTGTGGCTCATTGTTTTGTGGTCTTGGGGGTCCTCATTGCAAGGGACTGGCTGTAAGGAAGGTTCTCAATGACCCGGCTTGTCCTCTTGCCGGTCAGTCGTGTAAAGGAGCTGTAGTTTGGTTTTTGTTTCGTTTTTATATTAAGGGCTACACTGAGAACACAATTCGTTGTCAGGAGTTTTCCAACATTAAAGAGATGGGACTGGAATCTTAACCCGCCTCCTCCAGATCTTCCACTATTGCATCATTTGAAACTAAACCTCCTCCAGCAGCCACTTGTAAAATTCAAGTCAGGTAAAATGGCAGCAGCAGCAGCAAATGTGGGTGCTGCTGCCGGCCTCAACTTCCAGCGCAAGAGGGAGCGTCTCTCCGGAACTGCCAAGTGCGGCTGAAAGGAACAATCAATAAATCAACAGGTCCAGCGCGCGCGCCAAAGGGTGCTCAGACCCCCGCGCGCCCGCCACCGGAGGAAATGGCTATTTAAGTACGGTGGAGAAGTGAAGAGGCCGGAGTCGGTTCTCTCCCGTCCACCACCGCCACGGCGGACCTGCGTGGGAAAGGCCCGTGCCCTGTAGACTGCGGAGAAAGCACCAGTTCCTGGGCTGCTGCTCCGGTCCTGCAGCCCTCCGGCCCCTCGGCAGCCCGTGCCCTGTCCGCTGGTGCAAACACCCCTGGGGCTCCTTCCCCCGCCTGTCCTCCTCCTGTCACTGACTGAAGCCTTTCCGGTTCTGCCACCTGGAAACTTCCACAGAAGTGAGATTCCACAAACCCCGAGGGCCAGTATCGGGACTTCAGGGTCAGACCTCAAAAAGCCCAGGCGCTCCTGAACAGTCTCAGAACCGCCCAGGGCTGCGAGTCCCGCGCTCCCGCGCACTCGCACCCAACCACCCGCCGACCCGGCGTGGTGTCCTCTATCCCACGACCCCGCGGTGCCGGCGCCCCAAACTCCGCAGCGCCTTCGATCCGAGCGCCCTCCTCGCGGCCGCAGGGAAAGACCTCCCAGGCCGGGTGCCCTCCCCCCCCCACCCCCCCACCCCGCAGCCCCTGCTCCTTCCTCCGAACCGGAGGCTGCCTGTCCCAGACTGGGGACCAAAGGGGCGGACCCTGGCCGTCCCTGCCGGGCTCGCTCATCCCTCCCGGACTCCAGGGACAGTACCCGCACCCCCACCAGCCAGTACCTCGTCCGCCTCCAGCTCTGCTCCGTTGCCTACGAGCGCCATGTTCCTCCTCAGGCTGCAGCCACCCAAAACCCAGACAGGGAGCTCAGAGCCTGCGAGGTTTCTCGACTCGGGACTCAGCCCAGCGCCAGTGAGGGAGGAAGGGGGCGGCCCCGGGCTCCCGCCGGGTCGCGGGCGGGGCCAGCGCCCAGCAGAGCGAGTGCTTTCCCCGCCCCCGGCGCCCGCAGACAAGCAGAGCATCCATTGCCCTAGCCGGCGCCAAGCGGCCCGCCTCGCCGCAAGCTCCGCCCCCCGCAGGCCTCGCCCCGCCCCCCCCACGCGACTCAAACTGAAAAGTTAACCAGGTTCCCGCAACGAGTCTCCGCCCCCCGAGTGGGCGGGGTCACCCGTGGGTAGGGTCACTTGGTGGGCGGAGTCATCCCGCAGGCTGAGACTTCGGTGGTTTGGCCCACGTTCTGGGCGGGTGCTTGCCGGGGCCCAGCATGGCGAGCTCTGCCGAGGCGTGAGGGCGGGAGAAGATGGGGCTCTTGGTAGCCTGGAGGCAAGAGAGCGCCTAGTTGACGAGGTCGAGGGCGCGCTACTCTACAGGCCGGTGGAAGCGTCCACCTGGTCCGTGGGCCGATGCCAGTCCGCTTGCGTCGCCACGTGAGACTCACAGATAATGGGGACCAAGGGGCAGCCCTGGGTCACTCAAGATCACCTGTCTCCCAGAGGCCTCTGTCACGCCACGTGCCCAAACACTACGTCAGATAGAGGCACGCTGTGTTTACTTCTGTGTATGTTTCAAAAATAAAGGAAAAACCACGGAACAGATATTTATATAATTTGGAGCTCCTCTACCCCTCCTCCTACTCCCCTGTCTCGATTATGTCCGCATAACATCCCACACTGACTTTTGTGGCCCTAAACATATGTATCTAATTCATGCTTGAACTGTAAGCTGTATGAGGGTTGAGATGCTGTCCACTTCAAGGCTGTATCCTCAGCACTAGAATAGTGCCTTGCACATAATAGGTACCCAACAAATACTTGCTGGCTGAGTTTACAAATTCATTCTTGCTTCTAACATGTAGTAATTAAACTATCCAACTAGAAAATTAAAAGCTACATTTTTTAGGGTTGGGGTATTTTTTGTCTGCTTTGTTTTACACACAATCAAATTCGCCAAGTTTAATTCCATGACAAATGTTTACAAAACACCATCCCAAAAGTTCCCTGTGCTCCTTTGCTGTCATTCATGCCCCCTCCCCCCTCCATGGCCTCTGGCAACCACTGCTCTACTTTCTATCACCATCGTTTTGACTTTGCTAGAATTTCATATAAATTGAATCATAGAGTATGTGGTCTTTTGTGTCTGGCTCATGAAAGGCCATGGTCATCCAGTGATAATCATAAAAATAGCTAACATTTGTTGAGTACTTACTATAGGTCAGGACTATGCCGAGCACCTCATACATATTATCTCATTTATCCTTCATAACCCCATGAAGTAGGTACTAGTATACTACAGATAAATAAATTGAGGCTCAGAGAGTTAAGTAACTTGAGGTCAAACAGCTTTAAAGCAAACAAGGATGCCTGCATCTGAGCTCCAGCAGTCTGACTTCAAGGGGTAGCTGTTAACCATTGTTCTGTACTGCCTCCAGCCACTCTCCCTCTCTCCTTATTTGTTTCAGTAAACCAACTGCCCACACATGTCTATTACACATGTTTTCAATAAATCCCCTTTGCATCCTTGAAACTTGCTCTACAACGGTTTCTATCCCATGAACAATGAAAAAAATAGGTTAGATTGTCCTGATGGTTGCACAACTCTGAATTTTCTACAAATCATTGAATTGTATGCTTATGGGTAAATTTTATGGTTATCTGTATTCTCGATAAGGTCATTTTTTTAACTGGTCATCTTCTCTCTTTTTTTTTTTAATGTTTATTTATTTTTGATAGAGAGGGAGATACAGAATCTGAAGCAGGTTCCAAGCTGTCATCACAGAGCTAGAGGCAGGACTCAAACTCCCATGATCTGAGCCAAAGTTGGACACTTAACTGACTGAACCACCCGGGAGCCCCAACACCTTCTCTAAAAAAAAAAAAAAGGGGCGCCTGGGTGGCGCAGTCGGTTAAGCGTCCGACTTCAGCCAGGTCACGATCTCGCGGTCCGTGAGTTCGAGCCCCGCGTCGGGCTCTGGGCTGATGGCTCGGAGCCTGGAGCCTGTTTCCGATTCTGTGTCTCCCTCTCTCTCTGCCCCTCCCCCGTTCACGCTCTGTCTCTCTCTGTCCCAAAAATAAATAAAAAACGTTGAAAAAAAATTTAAAAAAAAAAAAAATTATTTATTTTTTAGAGAGAGCGAGCCAGCAGGGGAGGAGCAGAGGGAGAAGAAGAAAGAGAATCTTAAGCAGACTCTGAACAAGACGACCCAGGGCCCAATCCCTTGGCCCTGAGATTATGACCTGAGCCAAAATCAAGAATAGGATGCCTGACTGAGCCACCCAGCTGCCCCTGGTTAACACATTCTTTGGGTGCTCTTAGAATCAAATATATGGGCTAGAAGGGAACTAAAAGTCTTTTAATTCCAATATGCCTGAAAATTTCCATTCCTCCTCCCCTCCACCCTCTTTTCTGTTTATGCTTCACTTTCTGAGGCTAGATTTCCCGTCTGGGTCCAGATTCTACTCTATTACTCACACATGATTCCACTTTTTAAAGTTCATTGGTTCCTAAATTAATATCACATCTTTTTGACGTGAAACCATCTCATTGGTGGCTTCTCCCTCTCCCATATGCTTTGTTATTGTCTTACAAATTTCATGTCAAATTTTGAAGAGATACAAAAAACTTGGCTCTAGATTTGTAGTATGTTGATGTTATAATGAGAATCAAGTCCAATTTTTTAGGAAATCTATTCTTATAAAGTTTGGTGGGTTTTCTTAAAAAATCAGGGATCAGGGGCGCCTGAGTGGCTTGGTCGGTTAAGCGTCCGACTTCGGCTCGGGTCATGATCTCACGGTCCGTGAGTTTGAGCCCCGCGTCGGGCTCTGTGCTGACAGCTCAGAGCCTGGAGCCTGTTTCAGATTCTGTGTTTCCCTCTCTCTCTGCCCCTCCCCTGCTCATGCTCTGTCTCTCTCTGTCTCAAAGATAAATAAACGTTAAAAAAAAAAAAAAAAAAAAATCAGGGATCAAATCTGTATGTTTTTTTTTTTAAACAGTTAACATTTTAATGTATATTCTTAGAGGTTTTCTATGCTTAACATACATTGTTCCAATGGAATCATTTTGGGGTTTTTTTTGTTTTTTATTTTTATTTTTTAATTTTATTTGAAACCAGGTTAGTTAACATGTAATGTAATTGTTTCAGGAGTAGAATTTGGTGATTCATCACTTACATATAACACCCAGTGCTCAAGGCTCTGTATGTTTTAAATTCACGTCACTAGATAAGCAACACTCATATTTCTAAGGAAGCCAGTTGTAAACACTAAATGAATATGTTCTAGCCACTGGAACATCTAATCAAATTTGCTTTGCTCCTGGCAGATGCCAACTTTCTCTGCACATGTAGGATTCTACAAGATCATGAGTCACAAATATAAAACAGATTCTTTCAAAAACCAGAATGGATTCATTTTTGCCACAGAATTCATTGCCAGTTTGCTGATAACATTGTACTCTTAACTGTCAAGTGAGATACTCAAATATTTCATTTCCTAAAAGTAACTAATATAGAGATTAAACAAGAGCAAGTGCTTGATTTTTTTTTTTTTTTTGAAGGCACACCTACTGACAGCTGTTTGGATTTCAAAATAATTCTAATATTGTTCACAATCTTATCTTTGGCATTAACAGATGGAGCATTTTTTTGTTGATACTTGATTTAAAAAGAAGTTGTATCTTCATCATTTGTGTAGTGGGAATTTTGTTTAGAAACAAAAATTTTTAGGGGCGCCTGGGTGGCGCAGTCGGTTAAGCCTCCGACTTCAGCCAGGTCACGATCTCGTGGTCCGTGAGTTCGAGCCCCGCGTCAGGCTCTGGGCCGATGGCTCGGAGCCTGGAGCCTGTTTCCGATTCTGTGTCTCCCTCTCTCTCTGCCCCTCCCCCGTTCATGCTCTGTCTCTCTCTGTCCCAAAAATAAAAAATAAAAAAAAATAAAAAAAAAAAAAAGTTGAAAAAAATAAATAAATAAATAAATAAAATAAAAAAATAAAAAAGAAACAAAAATTTTTAGATGACCATAACCACGAAATAAGTGCTCATTGTAAATTGCACATTTGTTAACGGCTTTGTCTCACATTCATATCTTAGCTCCTCGAGGAGAACTTTCCCTTCTAACATAGCCTCTCCCTCTCAATTACACGCTCCCATGTCCTCCTAACTATAGCACTTTTTCCTATCTGAACTATCTTGCTCATTTGTTTATGTGTTCTTGGTCTATCTCCCTCAACAGCAACACCTCCACACAGACACTGTAATGTAAACTCCCATCAGGAAAGGAACCCTGTGTTTTGTGTTTATAATAAAACCCCAGTGCCCAAAACTTAAAACAGATACTTAATGTATGGTTATTGAGTGAATAAATGAAAGTATAAAAAAGCTCATAGTACACAGAGCATTTTGTTTAGGCCTCATAAAGCCAATGCTATAGCTTAGTAAGTTTTTGTAAAGAGGACAGAACCAGTAATAATGAGGGACATGAAAGATGGCAAATTACGTGAAATACAAAAAGTAAATACTGTTTTTCTTAGGATAAAGTGCAAAGCATGATAACTGTCTCTGATGTCAACTCATTTTTTCAAAATTATATAAGCATTTAGAGTTCCCTCCATGACCTAAAAGGGATTAATTCATGTCTCTGGGAGAGGCTTAAATGCTAAGGGAAGAAAACTCATCATTTAGTGGAGGCTGAAATATCCCTTAAGAATATCCCTATTCTAGGCATTTTGGAGCTGGGTCAACATTCAGTTTACCAGTTTATCAGTTCTTTGTTTTAAATATATGTAAATATAAATATATATTTATACATTATATATTTTTTATGTTTCTAAAATCTTTCCAATCATCTTCCTATTTATTTTCCCTATGTCTCTTTAAATTATATTAATCTCATTTTTAAATTTTTTTAAATGTTTATTTATTTTTGAGAGACAGAGAGACAGAACATGAATGGGGGAGGGGCAGAGAGAGAGGGAGACACAGAATCCGAAGCAGGCTCCAGGTTCCCAGCTGTCAGCACAGAGCCCAATGCGGGGCTCGAACCCACAAACTGCAAGATCATGACCTAAACCAAAGTTGGACGCTTAACCGACTGAGCCACCCAGGCACCCCTAATCACATTTTTTTCAGATGAGGAAAGGTATTTAAAGGGAAATGACTCTGGGCGCCTGGGTGGCTCAATCAGTTAAGTGTCTGACTCTTAGTTTCAGCTCAGGTCATGATCTCATGGCTTTGTGGGTTTGAGCCCCACATTGAGCTCCACACTGGCAGGACGAAGCCTGCTTGGGATTTTCTCTCTCTCTCACGCTCTCTCTGTCCCTCCCCCGCCTGTGCTGTCTCTGTCTCTCTCAAAAAAAATAAATAAACTTTAAGAAATTAAATTAAATTATTAAACTAAATTGAGGGAAATGACTCAACAAAGGCATGTGCCCTTTCCCCCTTCTGCCTCTCCTCCTTCCCACAGCCCGGAAGAGAGATGTGAGGGTTGGAGCTCCTGCTGTCCTATTGAACCATACCTTGAGAATGGAAGCCAAACATTAGCATGGTGGAATAAAAAGACAGAAGGAGTCTGGATTCCTGATAACAGTGGAGCTGCCCCAAAAGTACCAATCCCACATTTACGTTACGTGAACGATAAATCCGTTATTATCTTGTTTAAGCTACCATTGTACTGAGTTTTCTGTGATATGCAAACAAACCTAAATCTAAACGTACATGTGTCTAATTCAAAGTGTTATTAGATGCTGCACATACCTTCGCACTCATCTAGCTAAAGCATTTGTAACTTCCAGTTGGTGTGGGCTTGGACAGGTGGGCTTGGAGAAGTTTTGCAGCCCAGGTACGCCTTCCCTCCTGAGGATACCTCCCCCAAGTCCTCTTTCTCTGGGCAATGTTGGGCCTTCTTTTCTGGTGTATCTCCCTTCACATTGCTGGAGTCTTTGTCCTGGAAGTCCAAAAATTTTCCACGTTCTGAAGGATACTAGCATCTTTGTTTAGTTACCTTCTCTTTGTATTTCACGCATAGCTTTAGTAAACCAGCCATTATCTTTGACCATCTTCAATTCTGCCCTCACAGCCTCTTTTAGGCCCAGCATTTGCAACACTTCTCATTGGGCCCTTTGGGTTTATACCAGGCGGTTCCTACACTCACCTAGAGGAGGAGTCACAGACACAAACCTTCTCCATAAGGCTTACATGCAGTGGGGAGCCTGTGCTGACAGCTCAGAGCCCGGAGCCTGCTTCGGATTCTGGGTCTCCCTCTCTCTGCCCCTCCCCCACTTGTGCTCATGCTCTCTCTCTCTCTCCCTCACTCTCTCTTTCATTCTCTGTCTCTCAAAAAAATACGCCTTGGAAAATTTTTTTAAGACTTACATGTAGCAACATCTATATTCTGAAATCAGTTTTGACTCAGCACTATAGTAATTAGCTCTAAGTGTCTCAAAAGCAGTGATTCTTAAACTTGAGCATGCAACAGAATTGTCTGGAGGGCTTGTTAAAACACAGATTGCTGGCCCAACCACCAGTCTCTGAGTATCTAGGCACAGGGTGGGGCCCGTTTGCTGCTGCTGCTGCTGCTGCTGCTAATTCAAGAACCATGCCTTGAGAACCACTGTTCTAAATTGTGGTAAGCAGCATGAGTCCTTTGGGCACAAGCAGCCTAACCGCCAGATAGAGCCCCCCCGCCCCCGCCCCCCGCCCGCCCAAAAGTTCAGGATGAGAAACTAGGAAAGTGCTTTTTGCTGCTACTTAGGACACAAGGTCTAACATTAACATGCCATCTAAATGAAAGGCTGTGACAGTTTTCTCCTTGATAATCTTCCCACAACTACAAAGTCTAGGTGGTAAGAATATCCCTTTATTTTCCACGGGATTCAATAAAACCACTTTCATATCATTTTTCACACATTTTATTTTTATTTTTGTTTTTTATTTATATTATTTACTTATTTATTTAATCCTAGTTGACAGGTGCAAAAAAAAGGTAGATGCTCGGGGGCATGGGTGGCTCAGTCGTTAAGCGTCGAACTTCGCTTCCGGTCATGATCTCACAGATCGTGGGTTCGAGCCCCGTGTCAGGTTCGGTGCTGACAGTTCGGATCCTGGAGCCTGCTTCCGATTCTGTGCCTCCTTCTCTCTCTGCCTCTCCCCCACTTGCTCTCTCTCTCTCTCTCTCTCTCTCTCTCTCAAAACTAAATAACATTTTAAAAAATTAGGGAAAAAAAGCCAGTCACTGCTCCAAGTGAGCCTGACTCCCACCCAGATGTCAGACCACCTGCGGTAAAGCCTCATCTCCTAGCTCCTTGAGACCTGGATTTGTAACCTTTGAACAATGCACTTCAATTCCTGCACGTTTTTTGGGCATGTCAAATACAGAATAGGGTGTTAAAGTACATAAATGCTGGAATTCTAGTAGCTGGACTGAAAGAAGCCATCCTTGACCTTCAGTTATGATGGAGTGTGGGTGGTGAGTGGAAGGAGCCAAGTAGGTCATTTTCCACGTTGCCAAAGTCCCAACTATCGCAAGTAATTTCCCTCACCGTGCCATACCAGCTAATGTGCTTCTGGGAAGAAAAAGACTTTGCAGGTGAAATCATTTATGCTATTCGATATACTTGGTACTGCCTGTATACTGTCTCTTTGATGTTTCCAGCTGACTTGGAATTTCCCGTTGGTTTCCCAACAGACAGCTTTATCTGGAAACACATTTAAACATTGAAAAGCAGGCTCCCGTAGTCAGTAACACGACTTTGTATGGTGACAGATGGTAACTAGACTTACAGTGGGGATCACTCCGTAATGTATAAAAAATATCAAGTCACGGGGCGCCTGGGTGGCTCAGTTGGTGAAGCATCCGTTATTGATTTCAGCTCAGTCATGTTCTCATGGTTCGTGAGATCAAGCCCCACATAAGGCTGTATGCCGACAGTGTGGAGCCAGCTTGGGATTTCTCTCTCTCTCCCTCTCGCTGCACCTTCCCACCCCAGCTCACATTCTCTCTCTCCCTCTCTCTCTCAAAATAAATAAATATTAAAAAAATATATATCAAGTCACTACAATGTATACCTGAAAGTAATAGGATAACATATGTCAATTATCCTTCAAATAAATGAATAAATAAATGGAAGGAAGGGAGGGAGGGAGGGAGGAAGGGAAGGAGAAAGAAAGATAGAAAGGGTGGGCTTCAGGGTGATGGCTCTCAGGTGTAGCCTGGGATCCTCTGAGCACCTCAGCTGTGCATCTAAGGTCAGAGGCAGCACAGTATTATTTCTGCAGGTCTCAACTGCTCTCTCGTCTCCTAAGCACTTTGATGACAGTCCTGTGAGGTAGGCAGGGCTTACGTTACACATGAGAAAACTGAGGCTCTCGATGACTGGTCCCAAGTCACTACTGAGTGGGATATACCATGTGAAGGCCCTTTGCTGAAAGGTATTTTTCAGGGATATAACCATTGCCTGGAGGCAATTAGGAAAGGCTTAAATACCCCAAATCTGCCTCAGTACCACGAACATGTCCCAGAAATCTGTGAGCTCCCCTGCCACCCGCCTCCCACCATATGGGCTGTTTTGTCATCATCAGGCAATTCCAGGCCTTTGGGGACATAGACCCTTGGCGGACTCAAAATGTACTTTAATGGCACTGTCCATGCACAAAGAATCAATAAAAATCATAGATGTCACACTGCAAAGAAGGCTGAAATAAGCCCAGAGAACTACTTCCTGAGGCTAACAACTCTTGACCCAAAAAAACCTACCTAAATGCACTGAAGAGAGACCCAAAGAAGGTAAATTCGGAAGCTGTTGGGGTCTCACACTTACTCTGTGACTTTCTTGTTTTTTTATGGTTTTAGCCAGAGGACAGTCTGTACAGTTGAACTGATTCACAGAAGCTGAGGACAGAGTGCAGAGCCACGACCGCAGCTGGAAGTCGAGAAGAGCTACCCAGGAAAGGGAAGGGGTAGAGGGGAAAGCTCCGACTTCTGGGGGCATGAACTCTTGCCCTGATCTCTGACTGTCCCTCAAGGCCATGCACATGTGAGGCCAATGCCAAGCAGCCTGGCTGATCTTAAAAGAGCAGAAATGAAATTTCAGCAGCCACTCGCTGCAGGGGAAAGAGTGTTTATGTTCATGTCTAGCCAAGTCAACCGATTAAAACATAAGTGACCTTGGAGATTACTTCATGATGTATGTAAATGTTGAATCACTGTGTTGTACATCTGAAATGAATGTAATACCATGTATAAACTATGCTTCATTAAATAACAATAATAATAATTCAATACTCTTCAGGGGATCTAAAAGAATCCAACTCAAACTCTGGCATATTTGATTCTAAAAACCATCTTCCTCACGGGGCCCCTGGGTGACTCAACTGGTTGAGCAACCTACTTGATTTCTGCTCAGGTCACGATTCCACCTGTGATGGGCTCCACGCTTAGCAAGGAGCCTGAAGAAAGAAAGAGAGAGAGAGAGAGAGGGAGAGAAAGAAAGAAAGAAAGAGAAAGAAAGAAAGAAAGAAAGAAGTGAGGGAGGGAGGGAGGGAGAGAGAGAGAAAGAAAGAAAGAAAGAAAGGAAGGGAGGGAGGGAGGGAGGAAGGGAGGAAGGAAGGAAGGAAAAAATACTTTTAAAAACTATCTTCCTCACTGCTGCACTTTATCTCTTTATACTCTATTTAAGGGATCTCTTTTCAAGCATTGTAGGTGGTGAATGGGAAAATTAGCACATCTTCCTTAAAAAAAATTGACAAGGATCGATACTTTAAAATTTTAGGGGTGCCTGGGTGGCTGAGTCGGTTGGGCATCCAACTTCCACTCAGGTTATGATCTCAGCTGGTGGGTTCAAACCCCAAGTTAGGCTCTGTGTTGACAGCTCAGAGCCCGGAGCCTGCTTTGGATTCTGCCTCTCCCTCGCTCTCTACCTCTCCCTCACTCACACTCTGCCTCTCTTTCTCTCTCTCAAAAATAAATAAACATTTTTTTAAAAGAGTTTAAAATTTTGCATAATTTGGCATTCAGTAATTCTTCTCTATGGTCTTACCTTGTAGAAACAGACAAGAGTGCAAAGATATATGGAAAAAATTTTTAATTGTAACACTGCTTTTAAATTTTAAAATTGCCGGACCGGGGCGCCTGGGTGGCTCAGTCGGTTAAGGGTCTGACTTCGGCTCAGGTCATGATCTCGCCGTCTGTGGGTTCGAGCCCTGCGTCGGGCTCTGTACTGACAGCTCAGAGCCTGGAGCCTGTTTCAGATTCTATGTCTCCCTCTTCCTCTGATCCTCCCCTGTTCATGCTCTGTGTCTCTCTCTGTCTCAAAGATAAAATGAACATTAAAAAAAATTTTTTAGTTGCCTATTAACTATCAGATAGACGAAGATAGAAAATTTGATAAAACGTGTCATAAAGGGTTGTTATTGATAACGGGGCTGTCACTGTTACAGTTCTAGGAAGGACAGTTTGGCAATAATCTACTAAAATTACAGAATGTCAACAAGCCCACATCTGGGAATTTATCTTATGGATATACTCACCTATATGTAAAACTACCTGTGCACAAGGTTACTCACTGCAGCAATATTTGTGATAATGCAAGCTTGACAGCTAACTAACCAACAACAGGAGATTAGCGAAATACTTTGCGATGCTTCCAAACAATGAGGTAAAATAAAATACATAAGAATAAGGAAGCTCTTTAAGCAATGATCCAGAATCATCTCCAAGATACATTATTTAAGTGAAATAAGCAAGGCACAAAACTGTGTTAATTGTTCCCCAATATTCTTTCACTCTTCTTCCACAATCCTCAGCCAGATATTTGGTCATCTGGAACCACTGCCTTTTCCGGAGTCCCCTACAGTTGGGCATGGCCATGTGATTGGGGACACTCCTCAATGAAGCGGGAGCGAAACAGCTACATGGCAGTTTCCAGGACCCTTCCTTAGACACAGGGGTTCTGTGACCCTTCCCTTTTTTCTCCATTGGATACACTCCATCCTGCTGCCTGGACGATGGATCGTCTCATGCTGGTTCATGATTATACTAGAAAGAATCTGCATTCTCCTTGAAACTTGGGCAAGTGCCACTCCACATTCTCTCGGAATTTTACACACGGGAGAAATAAACTCCCATCTTAATGCTTAAGTTACAGCTACTGTGGGTTTTGGTGTTACTTGAAGTCAAACCTAACCCTAACTCTTACGCAGGTAAGAGTTATTGCAATATTGCAAGGCTTCTGCGACCTATGACTAAATTGCCCTCCAGAAAGTCTGTGCCAAGTCGTTCCACAGTGAGTACTATGTGAATGGGGAGAGGGCTCTCTTTGCTACACTGGGCCATGTCCCAGATGCCAGATGCCAGCTGTCTTCTGAATCCAGAGACAGAGAGAAAGGATCCACAAATGTGACGTGGATGCCAGGACAGGCAGAGGCACTAAGATGTTGCAACCGGCGCAACAAACACCGAAATCAGGGTCCTGAGGGTAGGGGAATGTAAGAAAGAAAAGAGAAGAGAAGCCGGTTTGGGAACAGGAGGGTCCCCTGGGCTGATGGCCCAAGTGATGGCTTTATTGTTGCTGTACACAATCTTTTATAATATAAGACTCTTATGGATCAGGTCATTCTAAGAATAAACAGGTTTCACATGATCGCTGCCAGCCAAAACATTTAGTTCTGTGTACCTTGTGAACTTTCTAAACGGGTCACAACAAGACCTTGTTGATAGGTTGCTAGCCAAACACAGTTCCCATGTTTGTTTCTCTTTGACCCGGGGTAGAAAAAGGGGGTGACATTACTGCCAACACCCACAGACCACAGGCTTCAGGAATTAGCCTTCTCAGCCTTGACAAGGCTTTCATATGCCTTTGCAAGTGGGGGAATGGGAGGGGGAACCACTGGGTTGGCTGAGTCAACAGGGAGCCGTTGCTCGACCCGGTCTCAGCCTGGCACCGGGGTCCGGCCTCCCACACTAAGACCAGCAAGAAGGAACTTCAAAAATCCAGGCTTTCCTTCCTGACACTGGTTTCACCTAACCAGCCTCCCTTCCTCTTTTCACTTTCGGCAGTTACTGGAGCCCTTTGTTCTCTTCTATTCTGAGTCCCCTGCCCTACCTGACCCAGACCTAGTCTCCAGTGGGAAACTAAGGATTTGGATGCCGGCCCCCTCAAACAGAGCAGGAAACAGCAGCAACCGCTCCCCCCAGTATCTGCTTCAGCCTGGTGAGTGTAGGGCACTGGCCAGCAGAGGTGGGGCTCACTGACCCACAGTCGTGACTGGTATATCAAGCAGGAAACGATAAGATACGTACGAGCAGGAAGCAACTTAATTCTCTCCCATTGCCCTTCCTTGCTGATTGTGTTATTTTATGCTCCTTCGGGGCAGGCACCGTAGCTTGTAACATCACTCAGAGATGTTCTATAATCCAACCTCATAATCCTAAAACTCCAAATGTCATTCAACTTAAAACTTCTTCCCACCCCGTTTCAGGCTTTTGCAATGCAGGAAAACAGCCCGTTCTTACTTTTTCTCACTCTTCCTTCCCGCCTCTGTCACTAGCTACACTTTTGGGCCCCTCATAGGACAGATGTTGGGGGATACAAACTTGCAGTGACTGCTAAATAAATCCTGGGGATCTAATACGCAGTATAGTGAATACAAATAACAATATTGTATTACAATTGTCAAACTTGAGAATAGACGCGAAGTTAATTATTCAGACCACTAACAAAAAATGATAATTATATAATGTGATTGAGGCACTATCAACTGCTACAATGGCAATTACATTATAATACATAAATGTATCTGGGGCACCTGGGTGACTGTTGGTTAAGTGCCTGACTTCAGGTCATGATCTCACGGTTCATGGGTTCGAGCCTCATGTCAGGTTCTGTGCTGACAGCTCAGAGCCTGGAGCCTGCTTTGGATTCTATGTCTCCCTCTCTCTTTGCCCCTCCCCTGCTCACGTTCTGTCTCTCTCTCTCTCAAAAATAAATAAACATTAAAAAAATTTTTTAAATGTATCAAATTAACATGTTGTACACCTTAAATGTATACAATATTATATTTTTAAAAAATTTTTTAACATTTATTTATTTTTGAGAGACAGAGAGAGACAGTGCATGAGCAGAGGAGGGACAGAGAGAGAGGGAGACACAGAATCCAAAGCAGTTTCCAGGCTCTGAGCTGTCAGCACAAAGCCTGATGTGGGGCTCCAACTCACAAACCATGAAATCATGACCTGAGCCGAAGTTGGACGCTTAACTGACTGAGCCACCCAGGCACCCTTATACAACATTATATTTTAAATGCACTTCATTTAAAAATAAAAACAAGTAAAAACTTAAAATTGGGGGACCCTCCAGGTCCAGAAAATAAAGAAGACAAAAGCTCTAACTTGACTAATACAGGGGCCCTCTTTGTGTGCAGATCACAAATGTTGATCCTTCTTCTCCCAGGGGGCCTTTGCAGATTCTTAGAAAACTTCTGCAAGTATGGATTATAACCTCCCTCATCCCCAGTGCTTCCCACAAAAGCTGCTTCTTTTGGTGGGGTGACAGGGGACCCTTCATCTCTCCAGATGTTCTTGGAAAATACCTGAGGATCCCATTAACGACAACCTACAGTCAGCCTCATCTAATGATGTCTGAGAAATACACACTTGTCGCTAGGTCAGAGGATGCCCAGCTCGTCCCCAGTGAAGCCCTTCCTTCCTGATCAGTCCTCAGCCAAGCTTCACATAGACCTCCATAGACAGACACCAGACCCTAGGTCCCCCAAGCTCCAGTGCATGCCTACCACACTTTCTGAGTGGTTTTATTGAAAACTCCCTCGCTAGAGTGGAAGAGAAGGACAGTCCCCAGCTGCCTCTTCTCTTCTGCCAGAGTGGGTAGAGAGAGGGCTGCACAGGATGCAACAACCCTCTCCTCCAATCAGTTTTACTCTTACTACTTCACTGACCGCTAAGGAATTCTTAGCTTTCTCTTGTATCACCTTGAAGTGGGTAATAATTCAAGGTCACAGAGCAGATGTAGGAACTTGCTCCCTTTGCATGAGCCACAGAGTTGATCTAGTCTCTGTCTTGCCTGTAAGTGTGCCTTTGGCACACACTGTTTTATAGGCCTCTGGGACCTCCCAAACCAAAAGGCAACAAGAGCTATCACATTCAGCATCCTTTAGATACATATTACTTCTATATGCAGAGAATAATCTGGAAGGATACAGAAGGTAACACTGTTTGCCCCTGGGGAGAGAAATTGTCTACTGGAGAATTCGGGGTGGACACAAGAATTTTCAGAATACACTAAAGAGATACCATGCCAACATGTCTCCACTGCTTTTCTGGTAGACTATCTCTTAGTTTTAAATAACCAAACCTATGAGAACACACATATTTCTCAACACATTTTCATGTTCATTCAATGTCTACATAAGAAAAAATTATATTGGCATTCCGCAAGTATCTTTCAGAAAAAGTCTTGAGTTAAATTCCAAAAACAATGGCTAAAATACCAGAATCTCATTTAAAAG
Organism: Panthera uncia; assembly: GCF_023721935.1. Taxonomy (NCBI): domain Eukaryota; kingdom Metazoa; phylum Chordata; class Mammalia; order Carnivora; family Felidae; genus Panthera; species Panthera uncia. The sequence continues at coordinate 39,484,872 of NC_064807.1, forward strand.
CTTTTGAAAAGTCTACTGAGTGTCAACAACAGGGGCCTCCCTCAAAGACGTTGCTGATGCAGAGACATTACCTCCTGCTAGACAGCTGTTGTTTACAACTATATTGTTTAGTGACATGGAACATTTTTCACCCTAACAAAATTGTTTGGTTAACTGTCTTGATTATATTTTAAGAATTTAAGGCAGGGGCACCTGGGTGGCTCAGTCGGTTAAGCGTCGGACTTCGGCTCAGGTCAAGATCTCACGGTCCGTGAGCTCGAGCCCCGCGTCGGGCTCTGGGCTGACAGCTCAGAGCCTGGAGCCTGCTTCCGATTCTGTGTCTCCCTCTCTCTCTGACCCTCCCCCGTTCATGATCTGTCTCTCTGTCTCAAAAATAAATAAACATTAAAAAATAAAAATAAAAATAAAGAATTTAAGGCAATTGGGGTCAATATTTAATGCATTATAATTTTTTCACTTAACATAAGAAAACCTTGCGAGCATAATTCACTCTGGAAACACGTTTACAATCCAAAGCACTCGTATATCAAAGCAAATTTCAAGAACCATTGGCTCAGTTGTGATCATGTGACATTCAACATCACTTACTACTCATATTGCAAGACATTGCTCATTTATCAAGTTAAAATTTACTTATTAGAAATGTTTGCTCGTCTTGCGGGACACTTGCAGAATAAGTTACTCACAATCCAAGGTTTACTGCATTTACTAGTGCATGATGTCATAATACTGTCAAAGAAGCATTAGACTTTCTGTGACTTTATTTGACTTACTGGACTTATTTTATTTGACTTTATTTGACTTCTTTGACTGATGATTTGTCCCCAGGCTCTGTAAAGTTAGATGTCAGCTTATAAACAATTGATAAGTTGCAAGCAATTTCTATCCAGCAAAAAAGGTTTCCCCAAAGGTTAAAGTGTTACTGTTCAATAGTACCTTAACCAGTTTTGCATTCCACTTATCAACCTCATTTTATATTCTTTCTTTCAACGTTTCTTTTATGCTCTTCTGAACCTGTGTTACTCTCCTACTCATTCTCTTATTAATGAATTAGATACATTTTTTAGCATATGTCCTCCATGTGTTTATGAGTCATATTTTTAATAACTTTCTGAAAATCCTAAAATTATAATTTACGTTTGAATGAAGAAATTATAGAATCACAATCCTACTTATACTTAGGATGTGTGTATATGCAAAAAGAAGTAGTTGAAATAATTGTTATCAAAATAGTAACATTGATGGTTTTTTCTGAGTGGTAGGATTTGGTGTTTTTTTGCTTTCTTTTTCACACATCCCTCTATTGTTTACATTATTTTACAATGTCCTTGTATGACTTAAAATTAGAATAAATAATAATACAATTTATTCTCATTATTTGCGGTAGTTTGACCAACACCAAATTAGCAAATACTGAACCGTTGCTCCTAGGGGAAATACAGTCCTGCAAGTTTCTCGCCACACGTTTTTGTCAACTGATGAAAACATAACTTTGTTTTATATGTATTTCTCTCCAAAGACATATATTTATTTAATATATATTGGTGACTCATTGTATTGACCCCACAACCAATAACAGTATAACTTATGCTTCAGCAAAGTTTAGCCACACATGTACCTTCTCTGGGTACGAAGTTAGACCCTCAACCGACTGAACCGCACAAGCGTCCCAGGGCCACATACACTGACTTCCAAATTCACGCAAGGGCAAACCAGTTGGTAATTAATTTCCCAAGGAATGTGTTATTTCCTTCCAACGTGGAGTGGGGCATAGAACGTTAATGTTTACATAGTATTAGATATATCTTAATTTTAACATTGTCACTGGTGGAGAAATTGTGTTTGAGAAATGTAAATCTCTATTTCCGGTACTTATGCCCAGCTGAAAACTGGACATTTCTACTGTTGAGGAGAAAGGGGAGAATGGATATGGGGGTGGTAACACATTCTCTGCCACACATCTTCACGCTTCGGTTTCCTTAACTGTCAGGTGGAAATCAGAACACAATCTAGCACATGGAGTAAATCAGATAATGTAAGTGAAGTGCCTGCTCACAGTGCACAGTGTGCATGCTCAGCGAATGTTAGCGGGTGCTTGTGGAATATAAATGTCTGATCAAAAATGGTAAGTGTCTGGGAATGCAAGCTGGTGCAGCCACTCTGGAAAACAGTATGGAGGTTCCTCAAACAACTAAACATAGAACTACCCTACCACCCAGCAATTGCACTACTAGGCATTTATCCAAGGGATACAGGTGTGCTGTTTTGAAGGCACATATGCACCCCCATGTTTATAGCAGCACTATCAACAATGTCCAAAGTATGGAAAGAGTCCAAATGTCCATCGATGGGTGAATGGATAAAGAAGAGGTGGTTTATATATACAATGGAGTATTACTCGGCAATCGAAAAGAATGAAATCTTGCCATTTGCAACTACGTGGGTGGAACTGGAGGGTATTATGCTAAGTGAAATTAGTCAGTCAGAGAAAGACACAAATCATATGACTTCACTCATATGAGGGCTTTAAGAGACAAAACAGATGAACGTAAGGGAAGGGAAACAAAAATAGTATAAAAACAAGGAGGGAGACAAAACAGAAGAGACTCATAAATATAGAGAACAAACAGAGGGTTACTGGAGGGGTTGTGGGAGGGCGGATGGGCTAAATGGGTAAGGGGCACTAAGGAATCTACTCCTGAAATGATTGTTGCACTATATGCTAACTAATTCGGATGTAAATTTAAAAAAATTTAAAAGAAACTTAAAAAAAGAAAAAAAATAAATAGAAAAAAAAAGGAAAGTGTCCCCCAGGCACCCCTCACTCCTTTTTTTTTTAATCTGAGATAAAAGTAACATCATCATACTCATTTTGAGTAAACAGACTGCAGATTAATAGACTACTTTTCACTCCAAAGCCAACAAGGATTCACTTAGAGACATTTGTTTATCAACCATTTGAATATGGACAGTGAGGGGCACCTGGGTGGCTCAGTTGGTTAAGCATCCTACTTTGGCTCAGGTCATGATCTCACAGCTCGTGAGTTCCAGCCCCGAGTCAGAATGTGTGCTGACAGCTCAGAGCCTGGAGCCTGCTTCAGATTCTGTGTCTCCCGCTCTCTGCCCCTCCCCTGCTTGCATTCTGTCTCTCTCTCTCTTTCTGTCAAAAATAAATAATTTTAAAAAATTGAATATGGACAGTGAAAAGTTGATGAAACAATAAAGAATAAAGATTTGAGGGGCGCCTGGGTGGCGCAGTCGGTTAAGCGTCCGACTTCAGCCAGGTCACGATCTCACGGTCCGTGAGTTCGAGCCCCGCGTCAGGCTCTGGGCTGATGGCTCAGAGCCTGGAGCCTGTTTCGGATTCTGGGTCTCCCTCTCTCTCTGCCCCTCCCCTGTTCATGCTCTGTCTCTCTCTGTCCCAAAAATAAATAAAAAACGTTGAAAAAAATTAAAAAAAAAAAAAAAAGAATAAAGATTTGGGCTGATTTTTTGTAATCTTATTTTATTCTATTTTCTTTGATGAAGTTTTGTCTCTAACCCAAGTATAACCTACAATCAACTCAAATGCATGTTTTTTGATGCTTCTCACTTCATCTTCCTAGCCATTTTTTAAGTCTAACAATAAAAGAAATTTTAAAAACCTAAAAAGTAAAATCTCTGTAAAAACAAAGCTTAATTGGAAGACAAGAGACATGATGCTCGGTTACAGAAACTAAAACTGAAGAATTTTCTTTGAAGTAGAAAATAGCTTTTTGTCTCCCATAAAACTGATAGACACCACTTTTCAGGTACCTTTCATATAAAATCTTTGTCCTCTACCTTAAATAGAAAACTTGATCTAGGGGCACCTGAGTGGCTCAGTCGGTTAAGCGTACAACTTCAGCTCAGGTCATGATCTTGCCATTGGTGAGTTCGAGCCCCACATGGGGCTCTGTGCTAACAGCTCAGAGCCTGGAGCCTGCTTCGGATTCTGAGTGTCCCTCTCTGTCTGCCCCTCCCCCGCTCACACTCTGTCTCTCAAAAATGAATAAACATTAAAAAAATTTTTTTAATTTAGAAAACTTGATCTAAGCTCTTATCCCATAAAATTCTTAAAGCGAAGATCTCTGACCTGATCTTGAATGAAGAATGTAAAATTTTATGCTAGAGAGCCTAGCTCTGCTATAGTCTCCTTTTTATGAATTTTTAACGCAGCCAGTCAAGGGAAGGTATGCGTGAATTATTTTTGAAGCTTCTGCTATATCACAGTTGAGATTTAAAAAAGAAAAGAGGGGCGTCTGGGTGGCTCAGTCGGTTGGGCGTCCGACTTCAGCTCAGGTCACGATCTCGCGGTCCATGAGTTCGAGCCCCGCATCGGGCTCTGGGCTGACAGCTCAGAGCCTGGAGCCTGCTTCCGATTCTGTGCCTCCCTCTCTCTCTGTCCCTCCCCTGTCCATGCTCTGTCTCTCTCTGTCTCAAAAATAAATAAACGTTAAAAAAAAAATGTTTTAAAAAATAAATAAATAAAAAAGAAAAGAAAGCTACCATATCCTCTAGGCCCAACTTCCCCAGACGAAATTGAAAGTCCTGAGAATTTTTCTTCTTCTGATCCCCATTTCACCACCACAGAGCTGTTCGTGTGCCTCAACGCCTGTCACGTTTCTTAGGAGTCCTGATCACACTCTCTCTCCCAAACTCTGGGATTTTCTTAACTCATGATTTATTCTGCCACCTGTATTCATTCAGCAAACGTCTATTGTAGCCTACGTTGAGCAAAGCACCCTGCTGAACCTGTAGGTGTAATAAGGGGCTTGAATCAGGATGATTTACTCACTAGTGACTAGTAGTCACCAGGTACGGACAGGGCAGATCCGTGTTTTGTGGGCCTAAAATGTATAAAGATTTAGCAAAAGAGGAATTGGGGGCACAAAATCAGAAATATAAAATTAGATATGAGTATTTAGAATGGGAAAGTAAATAATTTTCAATGCTAGAGGCATGGAGATTCAGATCCCTGTCTTCTGATATCTCTTTGGGCAATTTATCAGAAATGCTTTCACAGAAATGCTTCTGGGTTGCAATGCGGCTTTCCCTGCACACTTGGAAACACACTACAACTGTCAGCAGCTCCCAGCTGAGAGCAGCCCGAGCACGTGAGGGACCCAGAAGTTGAAATCTCATTAGCTTTGTGGTGTAAACATTAATCTGCCTCCGGGCGCACACACCTTGCAAATTCTCCAAAAGTAAGTTCCAAGTAGCAAGAGAGCTTGAAGAGGATTGACTTCGGTGTCGTCGGGGAAGGCATCCTAGGGCAGTTAATGCTTAAGAAAACCCAGCAAAGAGAAGAGTACAAAATGGAAGAGGAACTAGGATTTCAGACCAGTTGAGAAATTTGGAGTTTACAAAGCACCACCCCAATTCCATTCTGAAATACTGTCTTAATTGTTGTCTTTCTCCTGGTTTTGTCTCTCCTGTGATGTTAAAGATAGCATAGTCTCTTTCTTTCATGCTTTAGATTCACTGTTTCCAACTGCTTTTTTTATCTTTTCAGTTGAATGTCTACTCTTAAATGCCAAAAGATCAAAACTGAACACCAGAGCTCATTAATACCCAGTTTGAAAAAAAAAAATTGTATGTCTAGGGGGACCTTGGTGCCTCAGTCAGTTAAGCGTCCGACCGGCTCAGCTCATGATCTCACGGTTCGTGAGTTCAAGCCCCACGTCGGGCTCTGTGCTGACAGCTCGGAGCCTGGAGCCTGCTTTGGATTCTGTCTCCCTCTCTCTCTGCCCCTCCCCCACTAGTGCTATGTCTCTCTCTCTCTCTCTCAAAAATAAATAAACATTAAAAAACTAAAAAAAAATTGTGTGTCTAATGGTAAAATTCTAGATAGGGACATGCTCTAACCAACAAAGATGAACACTCTCTCATAAAACGGAATTTTTATGGATGAAGTCCATACTGTCATGGAGACAGAGGTTCCGGTAGACGTACTCTGCTCCTTGTGATAACTTGCTCTTCATTCTCTTCCTTCCCTGGGAACTGTAGGATCCCATACCTCTCCTGACCCCACCCCAAAAGTTGTCTTGACACTTTTCTCATCCCATGCTGACTGCCCTCTGGAGGATCTTATCCACTGCACACGTAAACTGTCATCTAAGAGTAGAATTCCCAAGCCTGCCTCTCCAGGCAGACCTCCTCCCCAGCTCCAAACCTGTGCTCTGTCAGCCATCTTGACACCTCCTCCCACGCTTCATATAGCATGTTAAACCCTTCCCATTCGGATTGTCAGGACACTCAAGAGTCATCGTTGACTCACTGCTGCCCCACAATCCCACATTTAATCAATCCCGGAGTCCTGTCACTTCACCTTTGTCATGCTTCTTCTCTCCACCCACCTAGAATCTGGATAGTAGCATCTCATCATTTCTAACTTGAATTTTCAGCTGATCTCACTCGATCCAATTCTTTGGCTCATCAATGGACCCTTCACATCAGGTTGGTAGATTGGCATAGGGTGGACAGCCAGGGTCCAACATGGGTTCAAACAGAATCTCGGCTTCCCTGCTTTGTGACTCCTAGCAAGTCACTTAATACAACTAAACTGCAATTTCTTCATATAGAAAGGCAATTATTAAGTCATACAGATGTTATAAGGAACATAAGAGTAATCTACATAAAATATCTATTACACAGATATGCTTATTACATTTTACCTGGTACTATAATAACTCTTATCAAAGTTATGATCTAGGGGCGCCTGGGTGGCTCAGTTGGTTGGCCATCCAAGTTTGGCTCAGGTCATGATCTCGTAGTTTCCGGGTTCGAGCCCTACGTGGGGATCTGTGCTGACAGCTCAGGGCCTGCAGCCGCTTCAGATTCTGTGTCTCCCTCTCTCTCTCTGCCCCTCCCCCGCTTGTGTAGTCTCTCTTTCTCAAAAATAGAGAAAAACATTCAAAAAAATTTTTGTAAGCTGTGATCTAAAAATACAAGGTCGGTCACATGCTAGAATTACTAGTATGAATAATATCTAGGCCTTGTCTACTTTGGGGTACGTGGGAGACTGCTTCCTGGCCACCTTCCAGTTAATGGGACCATGTGACTAGCTCTAGCAAATGGGCCAAAATATAGACATTTAAATATGAGATTTTGATGTGTCTCTCAAAGTGACTACAGAAAAGAGCCCCCACACCACTTTGCAAAGGGCACATAGTATGAGCAATTCAGATTCAGTAGGCTTCTTAACTTAATCAAAGCTTTGTGTCTTGATCACATTTATATTATTCATGTTAGTAAATGCAAAATCTAAAGGGAAAAAGAAAGTGCAACACTTTACATGGTTTGCTTTCCTGTCCTTGGGGTGTGTGTGTGTGTGTGTGTGTGTGTATTACATTTTCTTTTGATGTTGTTTTTGTTTCGTGTGCCAAAGCCCTGGAGACTTGCTAACTTCGAAGATGGGATGAAACTTGGCCCATCAGCCATTTTACCTTCCACATCTCTTCCCCCAAGTGAGCTATTCCTCTGGAGAGTTCCTGGCTTCAGCGACTTAGCAACTTGAGTGAAACAGTAACAAACACAAAGTAATGTGTGGAGAGAATAAATCTTTGCAGATATGAATCTGCCTCTTACTGTGACTGGGGCCTCAGGAGAAATTGAAACAGGACACTGATCTTTGGCTTCTCCACAGCTTGTGGAAGGAAGATAAGGAGATTTACTGGCAAAGCCATCTCCCTCACCAGGTTGTGAGCACCTCAAGGACTTAGCAGGCATTTTATTGATGTCTGTCTCAACAGCACCCAGCAGTGTGAAGGATTAAAGGATGATGAACTCTGCCCCCAAATTGTTTGTGATCTAGTGGAAACATTAAACTGGTAAATGAATAGCCAAAATACAGCCCAGAGAGTATAAACTACCTACAAAAAAGTGCTGGGATTTCAAAGAAGGAAGCAATTCCATCCAGCTGAATGGGCAAGAAATCTTTACTAAGGAAGTAGCTTTAAGAGAAGTAGAAGAGAGGGGCACCTGGGTGGCTCAGTTGGTTGAGCATCCAACTTCGGCTCAGGTCATGATCTCAATGGTTCTTGAGTTCGAGCCCCATGTTGGGTTCTGTGTTGACAGCTTAGGGCCTGGAGCCTGCTTCGGATTCTGTGTCTCCCCATCTCTTTACTTCTCCCCCACTCACGCTCTGTCTGTCTCTTTCAAAAATAAATAAATGTCAAAAAATTTTTTAAAAAAAAGAGAGAAGTAGAAGAGGAAGGGCAGAAGTGGGGGCAGGAAATGCCAGGCAGGAGAACAACTAGTAAAAAATTAAAAAAGGTGACATTCTTTATCTTAATCACTAGCACCAGAATAGAAGACAACATTCTTTGTTTAGACAAATACTTGAATAAGCTGCTAGAATTATAGTTCCTAGGTGACTACATGGCCAGAGCAAATATCCTGATCCCTACACCATGCTGGGTAAGATTCTGACACATAGCCAGGTTGGGGAATCAATGCCCTGAGCCATACACCTTCCTTTATTATTCTGGAATACACTAAGCATTTTAGGAAATGGCAAGGAGTTCAGAGGGGCTAAGATGCTGGGATTGCCTAAGTATGTCATGGAAGATAGCCTAAAAATAGAAGTTGGGGGTCATATCATAAAGTACAAAATGCTGTCTTATCAAATATGAAGTTTATTCTGATATACTCAGACCATTCTGATAGCCCAGACCATGACTCTTTTCAGTAATGCTCCCACTATCCTCTTGGGGTTTTTTTACATTTTTTTTTTTTAAGAGAAAGTGATTGAGAACAGGGGAGAGGAGCAAAGGGAGAGTGGGGTGGGGGGAAGAGGCAAAGAGAGAGAATCCCGAGCAGGCTCCACGCTTAGCACAGAGCCCGTCCCAGGGCTCAGTCCCACGACCATGGGATCACAACCTGAGCCAAATCAAGAATCGGATGCTCAAAAAGAAAAAAAAAAGAAAAAAAAAAAAAGGAATTGGATGCTCACCCAACTAAGCCACCCACCTTTTTTTTTAAATTTATTTATTTTGAGAGAGAGAGAGAGAGCAGGGGAGGGGCAGAGAGAGGATCACAAGAAGGCACCGCGTTGTCAGCACAGAGCCTGATGCAGGGCTCGAACCCATGAACCGTGAGATCATGACCTGAGCCAAAATCAAGAGTTAGACGCTTAACTGACTGAGCCACCCAGTCGCCCCTTTTAAGACAGATTCTATGTGCACTTTACTCAGTTACACTCAGTGGTAACATTTTACAAAACTAGAGTATAGAACCATATCCAGGATGTTGGCATTGGTAGAATTCACTGATCTTATTCAGCTGGTCCTCGTTTCATTTGTACTCGCAGATGTTGGTTTATTTTGTTACATACAGTGCTGTCACACGTGTAAGTTTGTGGGTACACCACCACACTCAGTTGAGCAGTTAGCCCCAACACCACAGAGATACCTTGTGTTGTCCCTTGATAACTACACCCACCTCCCTCCGATGGCCCATTACCCCCAACCTTCATCCCTAACCCCAGACAACCAATAATCTGTCCTCCATTTCTAAAATGTTGTCATTCCAAAAATGTTATATGAGTGGGATTATATAGGATCCATTTTGGAGGGTTGGCTTTTTTCATTGAGCATCATTTCCTCATGATTCATCCAACTTCTTGCACGTACCCATCGATTGTTCTGTTATTGCTAAGTAGTATTCCAGGGAATATATGTTCTACAGTTGGTTTAACCGTTCATCTGTTGAAGAACATCCAGTTTGGGCTATTACAAATAAAGCTGCGATGACCATTCATGCACAGGTCTTTGTGTGAACATGAGTTATCATTTCTCTGGGGTAAAGGCCAAAGAGTGCAATTGTTGGGTCATGCCGATATTGGACATTTAGTTTTATAAGAAACAGCAGCTGTGGGGCACTTGGGTGGCTCAGTCGGTTGAGCGTCCAACTTCGGCTCAGGTCATGATCTTGCAGTTTGTGAGGTCGAGCCCTGCGTCGGGCTCTGTGCTGACAGCTTAGAGCCTGGAGCCTGCTTCAGATTCTGTGTCTCCCTCTCTCTGCCCTTTCCCCGCTCATGCTCTGTCTCCGTCTCTCAAAAATGAATAAACATTAAAAACATTTTTAAAAGAAACAGCAGCTGTGCCATTTTACATTACCATGAGACATGTATGAGTGATCTAGTTTCTTCACACCCTCACCAGCATTTTAGTTGTCTCCATTTTTTATGTCAGTCATTCTGATAGGTATTTACCATTAAAAACAAAACCACAGGTCCAAAATGTTGTCATTTAGGTTAAGGCCGCACCTAAGTTGATAAACCAAGACTTAATATCTACCCTAACTAGAGTTCAAACCCCCCAGGAATGTAGCCTTTAACCAGTCAACGTGGGAACTTCCTGGTCACCACTATTTACTGACAGACCCCTTAGAGGGGAGACCTTGCTAAAACAATGAATTCTTTTCTCCGCTCGGTCTCTACCTTTAAAAACCTTTCCTTGGGGTGCCTGGGTGGCTCAGTCAGTTAAGGGGCCGACTTCAGCTCAGGTCATGATCTCGTGGTCCGTGAGTTCAAGCCCCACGTCGGGCTCTGTGCTGACAGCTCAGAGCCTGGAGCCTGTTTCAGATTCTGTGTCTCCCTCTCTCTGCCCCTCCCCTGTTCATGCTCTGTCTCTCCCTGTCTCAAAAATAAATAAAACGTTAAAAAAATAAAATAAAAACCTTTCCTTTTCTGTAGCCCTTTGGACTAGCTTTTATCTGCTAGATGAGATGTTGCCTGATTCGTATATCGATTAATATAGCTAATCACATCCTTGAATTTTATTTGGTTGAATTTTTGCTACTTAATCATAAATCATTGTAGTTTTTACTTGTATTCTCCTAATGGTAGTGATGTTGAACATGTTTTCATGGGTCTATTTGCCCTCTATATATCCTATTTGGTGAAATATCTGTTCATGCCTTTGCCCATTTCCTAGCTGGGTTGTTTGTATCTTTACTCTTGGGTTCTGAGAGTATCTTAAATACTGTCTTTTGTTGGATATGTGGTTTGCAAATAGTTTTTCCCATTCTATAGCCTGTCTTTTCACCCTCTTCACATGGGCATTCACAGAACAGAATTTTTCATTTTGATGAGTTCTTATTGTGCAGTTTTTCCTTTCATGAATCATCTAAGAAAACTTTAGTTTTCTAAACTCTAGTCTAGTCCTAGATCCTGAACTTTTTTCTTGTTTTTTTTTTTTTAATGTTTATTTATTTTTGAGAGAGACAGAGACAGAATGCGAGTGGGTTAGAGGCAGAGAGGGAGGAAGACACAGAATCTGAAGCAGGCTCCAGGCTCTGAGCTGTTAGCACAGAGCCCTATGTGGGGCTCAAACCCATGAGCTGTGAGATCATGACCTGAGCCAAAGTCAGATGCTCAACCGACTGAGCCACCCAGGTGCCCCTAGAAATATTTACTTTAAAAGCACTTTATAAAAAAAACCGAAACCAAAAAACAGAAGTGATTTAGATGAAAAGCTCCAAGGTGTATGGTTTCAGATAGGTGTTATTGCTATCTATACCTTCACCCCCATTTATTAAGCCATTTTAAGTAATTTCAAGTTCATTAATTTACAATGACGTATTGAGCCCAAAGAGTTCCATTTTTTGACCACGGATGTTCCATAGTTCCAACCTGCTTGTTGAAAATGCTATCCTTCCTCCATTGAATTGCTATTGTACCTTTTCACTTGTCAGTTGAATATATTTGTGTGGGTCTGTTTCTGGGTTCTCTCTCTTGTTGCCTCTGTACCAATCACTATCACATTGTCTTGATTACTGCGGATATATAGTAAGCCTTAAGAAGGGTAATTCCTCCCCCGTGATCTTTCTTGTCAAGAATGTTTTAGCTATTTGGGGGCCTATGCCTTTCCACAAATTTTGGGATAACCTCATCTCTATCTCCAAAAAGCTTGATAGGATTTTGATAGGAATTACATTAAATTTATAGATAATCTGAGGAGAATTAACATCTTTACCATGGTGACACCGCCAACCCATAACACAGTACGTCTCCATTTTTGGGGAATGTTCTTTGACTTTTTTTTTAATTTTTTTTTTTAACATTTGGTTATTTTTGAGACAGAGAGAGACAGAGCATGAACGGGGGAGGGTCAGAGAGAGAGGGAGATGCAGAATCAGAAGCAGACTCCAGGCTCTGAGCCATCAGCCCAGAGCCCGACGCGGGGCTCATACTCACGGACCGCGAGATCGTGACCTGAGCCGAAGTCGGACGCTTAACCGACTGAGCTGCCCAGGCGCCCCTCTTTTATTTTTTTAATCAATCAAAATTTTGTAATTTTCAGCATACAGATCTTGTACACATTTTGATAAGTGTATTCCTAAATAATCTGTTTTCTCTGGAGCAATTGTAAATGGTTTTGCATTTTCAATTTTGGTGTCTGCCTTTTCATTGTTAGCATGTACAAATACTTCTGAGAGATCTGTGTTGATCTTGTATCCTATGACCTTGCGGAACTCACTCATTAGTTCTAGGAATTTTTTTGTAGAATCCTTGGAATTTTCTGCATAGATGACCATGTCATCTGCAAATAGAAATAGGTTTATTTCTTCTTTTCTATCCTGTATGTCTTTTATTTGTTTGTCTTGCTTACTGTAGTGACCAGAACTTCCAGTACTGTGCAGAATACGAGTGGTGAGAGCTGACATACTGCTTTGTTCCCAATCTTAGAAGGAAAGCATTCAGCCTTTCACCATGAAATATGATCTTAGCTGTGGGCTTTTGTAGATGCTCTTTATCATTTGGAGGTAATTCCCCTTTGGGGCGCCTGGGTGGCTCAGTTGGTTAAGCATCTAACTCTTGATTTCTGCTCAGGTCATGATCCTGGGGTCGTGGGATCCAGTCCCACATCAAGCTCTGCACTGAGCATGGAACCTGCTTAAGATTCTCTCTCTGTCTCTCTCGTTCCCTCTGCACCTCTCCCCACTTGCACTCTCCCCCACCCCCCCTCTCTCAAATAAAAAAACTTTTTCTTTAAAGATGGGACTGAATGATAAAGTTATGAGTCACTCAAGAGACTTCACTTTCACATTATATTATCTGTGATATATTTATATTATTTACGTAGGCATATATTATTTTCATATCTTGAGAAAACACTTTTCAGGGGCCCTTGGGTAGCTCAGTCGGTTGAGCATCCAACTTTGACTCAGGTCATGATCTCACAATTCATGAGTTCGAGACCCTAGTTGGGCTAGCAGAGGCTACTTCAGATCCTCTGTCCCCATCTCTCTCTCTGTCCCTCCCCCGCTCATGGTAACTTTCTCAAAAATAAATAACAGGGCCCCCGGCTGCCTCAGTCCATTAAGCGTCTGACTTCAGCTCAGGTCAGGAGCTCATGCTTTGTGAGTTCAAGCCCCACATTGGGCTCTTCACTTTCAGCACAGAGCCCACTTTGGATCCGCTGTCTGCCTGTCTTTCTGCTCCTCCCCAGTTTGCATTTTATCTCTGTCAAAAATAAATAAACAACAACAACAAAAATTAATCAAAATATAAAACATTAAAAAATACTTTTCAAACATACATTTGAAGATTAATTTTTAAAAGAAATGACCTTGATCCCTGTGACCTTCCCCATCACTTGCCCTTGTCATACACACTCATCAACAAACACAAAAATACACAGACATTGCAGCTTCAACGGAGCAGTTCCATTATTTATGCCAATCTCAGAGATAAAAGAAAGCAACTTCTGCTTCTCAACAAGATGGAGTAACAAGGCTCAGATTTATCTATCTGCCTGAAATGACAACAAAACAGTGTGCATAGTAATTGTGGGTGGAAGCAATCTCCTTCAGACATTGTACATCAGGCAGTGCAGGATAACAGTGACTGAGAGATAGGACACAAACCCAATAAGTCTGATCACTACCCATATTTACTGCCCGGAAAGAGTTTCCATGCTGTAGCTTAGGTGGGCAGAGATTAGATAAAGCCCAATAGTCCCCCTGAATGGAGGAAGCAAATGAAATCCCAGGGAGACAGAGGGAGCTCACAGGGCAGTCTTAGAGAAGGGAGAGTGGCAGAGAGAAATCTGGAAATCTGCAGGAGATTCCCCCTTGAGTCTCGGCTAATGAATCATCAGCACATCAGTGATTAGAAGTAACGATCCTAGGAGATCATGCAGTGCCAGTAAGAGTTAATAGTCCACCAGAAGGAGTGGGAAATAGCATAATTTATAGGACATCAAGTAGAACACTCAGAAGGGAATTGCCTTAGTAGTGAGCCAAAATTAGCCCTTGACCAAATGCTGCTCTGATCCTCCTTAACCAAGCTTAAAAGCAAGACCCAGAAGTAAACCAATGTTTCCAAGTAACTTAACGGTTGTCCCAGAATAAAGCTCAACAGTATTTATAAAAATCCGAAAATATATAGCACTCAACAAGATTAAAGATACAAGGTCTGACATTCAACTGAAGATTATCAGGCATGCAGAGAAGTAGGAAAAAATGACCTGTATGAGAAGAAAAAAAAAACCAACCAATAGAAACAGATTCAGAACTGACATATATGAAAGAATGAATAAATAAGAACACTAAAACAATAATTATGATATTCCATATGTCCAAGAAAGTAAAGACCAAGCATATTAAACAGACACATTAGGAACCCCTGGCTCGTTCAGTTGGTTAAGTGTCTGACTTCGGTTCGGCTCAGGTCCTGATCTCACGGTTCCTGGGTTCGAGTCCCATGTCGGGCTCTGTGCTGACAGCTCAGAGCCTGGAGCCTGCTTTGGATTTTCTGTCTCCCTCCCTCTCTCTCTGTCCTCCCCCACTCACACACACACACACACACACACACACACTCTCTCTCTCTCTCTCTCTTAAAAAATAAGTAAACATTAAAAAATTTTAAAACCAAAAGAAACGAACAAACAAAAGCACATTAAAGAGGCACCTGGGTGGCTCAGTCGGTTAAGCATCTGACTTTGGCTCAGGTCATGATCTCATGGATCATTAGTTCAAGCCCCACATCAAGCTCTCTGCTGTCAGTGTAGAGCCCACTTTGGATCCTCTGTCCCTCTCTCTCCCTGCCCCTTCCCTGTTTGCACGCACTCTGTCTCTCAAAAATGAACATTAAAAAAAAAAATTAAAGACATAACAAAAGACACAACATGAACTTCTAAAGGTGAAAAATGCAATGTTTGAGATGAAAACTACTCTAAATAGTAGTAATAGTAGATTAGATACTGCAGAATATATTCATGAATTTGAAGATACAGCAACAGAAATAATCCAGAATAAACACAAAAATAAAAAGACAAAAAGTAAATAAATAGAGCATTAGTGAGCTGTGGGATAACTTCAAGCACCCTAAAATATGTATAAGGGAGTCACTCAAAGAGAGGAAATGGAGGGGAGAATAGAAAAAAATACTTGAAGAAATTACCAAAATTTTTCCAAAGTTAGTGAAAAGTATAAACCCACAGATCCAAGAAGTTTAACCATCGCCCATCACAAAAATAACAAACCTTTCGTGGTTTAACTGAATAAGACAGATATCCTCTACTTCCAGAAGCTTAATGTATTAATTATTTATCACTAATTACCAAATCATCCCAGAATTTAGTGGCATAAAACAATAATAGTTTATTTTCTCTCACAATTCTATGAGTCAGGAACTCAGAAGGAGCTCACGAGGCAGCTGTGGTTCGGTGTCCCATGAGGTTATAATCAGATGAGAGCTGGGCGGAATTATCTGAAACCTTGACAGGGTTCACTCACATGACTGGCAAGTCAATGTTGACTATTCGGGAGCCTCAGTTCCTCAGTTCCTCAGTTCCTGCCCTCTCCTCAAGGCTATTTGAGTGTCCTTGTCACATGGGGGCTGGCTTTCTGCTAAGCCAGTGGTCCAAGAGATTCAGGCAGAAGACACAATGCCTGCTACTACCCAGCCTCAGAAGTCACATACATCGCTTTTGCATTTAGTCTGTTAGTCAAATAGGGCCAGCGCTGATTCAGTGTGAGAGGGACAAAGTAAGATTGAACCAAAAGGCGAAGATCACTGGGAGCCATTTTGGAGTTGGCTACTGGACTCAACATTTAAGAAAATTAAAATTACCAGAAGAGAAATGATGAGCAAAGAATCATATAATGCAAGCATTCACTAAAACTTTCCTTTAAATAATAAATGCTTAATACTTTAAAGACATGATTCCATTTAAAAAATTGACTAACTTGGAAAACATCTGTTGCATAAAGCAAAGCACGCCTGTAACTGACCACGGCGACACTATATCCTTCCATGAATGACCTCAAACCCTAGGATACACTTACCTTTGGGTTGCTATTTTCTGAATTGTTTCACCATGCAACTTCATCCAGGGATCTATAGAAGCAAAATGTCACAAATTACGGATTATATTTCAGTTTACTTGTGTGTTTCTTTCCTTGTAGCAAGATTGGTGTTTAATTATGGGAGGGAACTCTACTACAGGCAGCTGCTATGGTCTCAATGTTTATGTCTCCTCAAAATTCTATGTTGAAATCCTAATACCCAGTGGGATGGTGTTAGGAAGGGGTTGCCTTTGAGAGGAGGAACTTTCACAAATGAGCTTAGTGCATTTATAAAAGAGGCTCTACGAGGTCACTTGCCCTGTCCACCATGTGAGTATATAACGAAAGTCAACAGTCCAAAGGCGACCCTCACCCAACCATGCTGTCATCTTGATCTCAGACTTCCAGCTTCCAGAACTGTGAGGAATGAATTTCTGCTGTTTATAGCCACCAGTCTGTGGTATTTTGTTGTAGCAGCCCCGACAGACCAAGACAGAAGCCTTCGACTGTCTTCAATTTCAATACACTCACACTGCTAAAGCATATGCCTGGATTTAGTCTTCCTACTTCAGCTGGCCAATGATAATTTCAAGTTCTCACATGATGATGTCATCTAAATATCCATCGATGGGTGAATGGATAAAGAAGAGGTGGTTTATATATACAATGGAGTATTACTTGGCTATCAAAAAGAATGAAATCTTGCCATTTGCAACTATGTGGATGGAACTGGAGGGTATTATGCTAAGTGAAAGTAGTCAGAGAAAGACAAAAATCATATGACTTCACTCATATGAGGACTTTAAGAGACAAAAGAGATGAACATAAGGGAAGGGAAACAAAAATAATATAAAAAGAGGGAGGGGGACAAAACAGAAGAGACTCATAAATATGGAGAACAAACTGAGGGTCACTGGAGGGATTGTGGGAAGGGGGATGGACTAAACGGGTAAGAGGCACGAAGGAATCTACTCCTGAAATCATTGTTGCACTACATGCTAACTAATTTGGATGTAAATTTAAAAAAATAATAAATAAAATTTTTTAAAAAAAGAAAAAAATCCCTGAATATTATTTAAAATGTTTAGTGCCACTTCAATTTATGTCTGTAATTAAGGCTTAGAATGACCGTGGTATCTAGACGAGTCTTTTCAGTTAAGTGTTTTGATCTTCCCTCTGACCCACACACTCACAAAATTCCAGCAAAACTGCAAACTCTTAACTAGGAAACATGGAATGCTATACACCCATACATATGACTCACCCATACTTACACATTCATTTTGCAGTTCTTAGATTTTTACACAGATTTGTTGAATGGAATTTGGAATAGTTGGAGAAAAGCATCGTTCTGAGCCATCTCTTAAAAAGAAGAAAAAGCACAACCATCACCCTGCAGGACAAGGCATTTGGCTGATAAATTGGATTGACTCTCCCTCTCTAAACAGAGTTCAGGGCTCATTACAAAAGGCAAGGCAGTATGTTTTGTCTGTTTTGCATGAAATCGAGCCTGCTTTGACATCCCAAGGGAGGCAGTGATTGGCTTTATATACACAGTCAGGGCCAAGTGTGGTGGCCAGCATGGTGGCAGGTGCAGTGGCAGACAAAGGAAAGTGAAGCTCAGTCCCTTGACCTCAAGGCTCTTGAACACTGATGGGAATCCAAGAGGCAAGACGGGGAGGAGAAAAGCCCAGGGGACCCTCTCCTAAATGTACATTTGGGTGTAGCTATAGACTACACGGATAATCTGAAAATAGCTGGAGTTAAAGCAATACAAATTATTACTAAAGGACGGCATTTTTAAAAACGTTTTCTTCATTTTTGAGAAAGAGAGAGCATGAGAAGGGGAGGGGCAGATAGAGAGGGGCACAGAGGATCTGAAGTGGGCTCTACGCTGACAACTGAACTCCCAGACCATGACATCATGACCTGAGCTGAAGTTGGATGCTCAACCGATTGAGCCACCCAGGCACCCCTACAAGATGTCATTCTAAAGGTAAGGACAACCAAGCCAAGGTGGAAGTTTGTCACAAGTCCCAACAGGTTCCCTGATGGAGCCGTGAAATTCTTCCCAGTAGCTTGCTTGATGTAACTTACAATTACTCGGTTGTAAGTTACAGCTTGTAACTTGTAAGATATAACTTACAATTGTTTTTTGCAGGAGGACAGGCACCGGGATCTAGTGTCCATTAGAGAGCTAGATGGGCTCCCGGGATTCTGGGAAGACTTGGGGGTGGGCATTAGGGTTTGTCAACAATATGATTTCACAGAAGGAATGTATGACTAACAATTTTCATCACACCCTTTAGAGGCACACACTGTGTCAGAGGACAACACTGTCCTGAATACTTTACTGTCTTTTCCCAGAAGAAAACAAAGATGGGGCTGCCTTCTGGTGTCTCCTCTTTCCCAGCTCCTGCACGTTATGTCCTTAAAATTGCTTTGCAAGTACAAGATGGTCTCATGAATATAGGAGAGTTGGCCATGGCCAGGAAGTCAGCAACTGAAGCTTCAACACTTCCCTTTCTAACACCAAATGTACAATTCTCTATTCAGCCTTCAAGAGCCTCTGTAATCTGACCTTACTACCTCCTCAGATGCATTTCCCACTACCTTGAACACTCCAAGTCCAACCCGGGAGTTCCCACCCAAATTGTCCCTTCTCCTGGAAACCCTTCCCCGCACTATTCCCTACTCCCTTCGGCTGCCTTTAATCAATAACACAGATACTTGTGTTCTAGAGAACACATCAGTCAGCTGTCCAGTGTTTCTCCAAACCCATTTTATGAACTGATGTTTGGGGAGAGCTATGGTTGATCCATTCATCCATTCATCCATTCAGCTGTGGTTCATAGGGCCTCACCTGGGCCAGGCACTGTGCGAAGCGCCACCCTGCCTGAGAGCGGTTCCCCATCACAATAACCCTTCGTGGTGCCCTGATCCTCGTGTTTTCCCTTTTAGTGTTACATGTTATAAATGGACTCCGATGATTTGTAGAAAAAGGAGACTAAAACAATAATGTAAAATTAAACACAAGTCCTATTTTCTTCATGAAGCTAAAGGTAATCAATTATTGGACCATGAGGGAATCTCATAGATCACCTAGTTCACGGCTCTCAATGCCCATGTTCTGATTTGTCATTTCTTTCTTTATTAAGGCCCGCAGATGATTGGGACACCCAGCCACAGTTGTGAAGCAGTAACTCGTTCCAATTATGTCATTTTCTGAGCAACTGGAAAGAAAGAGATGACATAACATTTGCTGAATGCCAACCATGCTGCTACTTGCCTACCTACCTTATGTAATAATGGGTAAACTGAAAGCAAGGATGTCCAGGAATTTACTCAAAGTGACATAGCTAGGTCATGGCAGACCTAACATTAGAAACTGTATGCCCTTTTTTTTTCTTTTTTGAGAGACAGAGAGAAAGAGAAAGAGAGCAAGTGGGGGAGGGGCAAAGGGAGAGGGAGAAAGAACCCCAAACAAGCTCCACACCCGGCATGGAGCCCAACACAGGGCTCAGTCCCATGTCTGTGAGATCATGAGCTGAGCCGAAATCAAGAGTTGGATGCTTAACTGACTGAGCCACCCAGGCGCCCCTAGAAACTGTGTGTCTTAAGTCCTAGCCCCAAATTCTTTCCTCTACCTAACTAAAAATAATTTAATTAGTATAAGCCTTTAATATAGATGATCATATTTCATTTTTGCAAAAAAGAAACCATTAAATAGGTACTATTGTTATTACCATTTTATACAAGTGTAGACATTGAAATAAGCATACAGATATAATTAACCTAAAGTCAGTTTGCTAATACATGGCAAAGACAGGACTTGAATTCAGATTTTTTTATCCACTTTAGGGCTAAATTTTAATCGGATGTGACAGTTTGAACTCTTACATTTTATTTTTTTAATTTTTCTTAAGGTTCTTAAGAGAGAGGGCAAGAGTAAGAGAGGGAGAGGCAAAGAGAGAGAGGGAGAGAGAAAATCCCAAGGAGGCTCCATGCCATCAACTCAGAGCCCAAAGTGGGGCTTGATCTCACAATCACAAGATCGTGACCTGAGCCAAGATCAAGATTTGGATGCTGAAGCGACTGAGCCACACAGGCATCCCTGAACTCTTACACTTTAAATAAGCAAAGCCTTAAAATTATCCACTGGTTCAAAATGGTTTTACAGAAAAACTAATCTGTAACAAAATCTAGGCGTGGAGTGTGAAGACATCGCTGGTTTTGAGCAAATTGTACAAAGGGATAAAGGGGGACAGGACAAAAAAAAAGAGAGAGTCTCGGACATTTACAACAGCAGGCATCTTCTCTTCCTCTTCTTGACAGGAGGTGGGAGAGAACCACTGAAGAAGAAGAGCTTTATCAAACACATCTAGAGGCTCACTGTGTGAGAGCCAAGTGCTGCGTGTACTTTAGAGCACAGATGTCTTTGGCCTTGGCTAAACCTCAAAGATAGGCATCAGCAATCAGCCTCTTTGCCTTCAGTTCCTCAGCCTTATCTTCACCACCCCTGAGATCACATTGAGTGCCAACTGGGATGATGGGAGCCTTGAGACAATGGTGGCACACTTTAGGATACCTCTGTACACAGACATTTTCCAAAGATGCAGGACTCACCAGAGAAAAGCCAACTGAGAATACATCCCTTTGAGTAGAGGATGGGGCCGTCATCTGTCATCTTCTTGCCCCGCTGTGTCCACAAGCCCCGATTCGCCAGTTTTGCATCCACCATAACATTGGCAGAACAGTTGTCAAAGATGGTGAGGCTGTGGTCTCCAGAAAATGCATTAGTTGTGTCACCAATCAGTAGGCAAGTTTTACCTATTGCTCCCATCACCACATGCTTAATGGCCGGCATGTAGGCTGCAGCATTGGGGCGCAGGGTGCCAGGGTGCCGTCCAAGCTGCCTTGCCCTCCATGGGCCACCACCCAAACATAAAGACTTTTTATTCCTACATCCTGTGCCCCACACTCAATGGCTTCCTTCACTGAGTACAAGTGTGTAGAACTCATGATCTTTCCTCTACCTGCCTTTGATACTTAAGTGCTGTGTCTACTATAACTTTAGCCCGCAGTTTCATAGCATTATTCTTAAATCCCCACTTGGGCTGCAAGGCAGAGAGAAAAGCACCTGAGTTCTGAAATTAGACAGTCTTGGGGTTTAATCTCTCTTGCCACTTGCTATCTGGGGGAACTTAAGCAATAACAATAATTGCTCACATTTATTGAGTGCTTAGTATGTTCCAGAGACGCTGAGGGTTTAAAAGGTATTAATTCATTTAACCTTCAAGAAAGGAGGTAAATACAATTAACATTCCCATTTTGTGGATGAAGGAATTGAGAGGATCAGTTTTCATATATGTAAAGTGATGACAGCCTCCTCTAACTGGCCAGGTTGTCATGAGGCTTACAAGAGACGTCACATAGGAAGTGCCTACTATCATGCCTGGAACACGGGAGTACTTCTCATGATTTGTTCTCTCCCCTTCACCTCTCTTCCTGGTGCACAAAGACCACATCTCTACTGCTTCTGCTCTCCCCGAGTCTGAGGCACTGGTGAGCAGGTAGCAGGGACATGTAAGTATTATCAATGGTCAATTTGGTAGATTGAAACTCTTCTCGAATTTGACCTTCACCTTGGCTCAGTCAGCTGAGCGTCCAACTCGTGATTTCAGCTCACACCATGATCTCACAGCTCCTGGGATGAAGCCCGGCATTGGGCTCCATGCTGAATGTGGAGCCTGCTTGGGATTCTTTCTCTCCCTCTCTGCCCTCCCCTGCTTGTGCATGCTCTCTCTTTCTCTCTCTCTCTCTCTCTCTCTCTTTCAAAATAAAGAAATAATTTTTTTTTTTTTTTTTTACTTTGGGTAGATTATGGCATTTAATCCTCACAAAAGCCTTAAGGAATTGCATACTAATTTGTCCCCGTTTTCCCGATAAGGTTTTTGAGAAAGACGTCATTTAAGTACATTGGCCAAGGTCACTTGGCCAGCGAGTAAAGAGTGCAGCTTTAAAACTTGAGCCATCTGATTTCAGAGCCCTTGCTTGCAGTCATTTCCTTCAGGTATGCCCTCGTATTTGTGAGGGCTGGAAATACTGTGGCACAATGCTCGTTAGCGCAGTTTGCTTGCTCCAACACAGCTAGCAGAGTTGAAAATCCCCAGGTTCACAGTGGAGCTCTGAGGCCGTAAAAAAAAAAAAAGAAAGATAGGAGAAGCGTTGGCAAAGATCCTCTTTTGCTTTCTCAGCAAAATGCACACGTTTTCACAGTAACTACTCCAGAGGGTATAATTATCCTGTGGTCAGTAGATGGTTTGCTGTTGTTGTTGGAAATGTTTTCGCTTTATAACAAAGACAATACTGATACGTGTCTCATTCACAAGGCATTAGGAGTCCCACAGTGATAGCATCTGGACAGGTGACTGTAATTTTTTCCATTACTTTTTCCATAGTCTTTTTTTTTTTTTTAATATACATCCAAATTAGTTAGCATCTAGTGCAACAATGATTTCAGGAGTAGATTCCTTGGTGCCCCTGACCCATTTAGCCCATCCCCCCTCCCACAACCCCTCCAGTAACCCTCCATTTGTTCTCCATATTTGTGAGTTTCTTCCGTTTTGTCCCCCTCCCTCTTTTTATATTATTTTTGTTTCCCTTCCCTTACGTTCATCTGTTTTGTCTCTTAAAGTCCTCATATGAGTGAAGTCATATGATTTGTGTCTTTCTCTGACTGACTAATTTCACTTAGCATAATACCCTCCAGTTCCACCCACGTAGTTGCAAATGGCAAGATTTCATTCTTTTCGATTGCCGAGTAATACTCCATTGTATATATAAACCACCTCTTCTTTATCCATTCACCCATTGATGGACAATTGGGCTCTTTCCACATTTTGGCTATTGTTGATAGTGCTTCTATAAACATGGGGGTGCATGTGTCCCTTCGAAACAGCACACCTGTATCCCTTGGATAAATGCCCAGTGGTGAAATTGCTGGGTCATAGGGTAGTTCTATTTTTAGTTTTTTGAGGAACCTCCATACTGTTTTCCAGAGTGGCTGCACCAGCTTGCATTCCCAATAAATAAACATTTTTTTAAATTTGATCTTAATTCCTCTTTCATCAAAGATACCAAACATACAGGGGCACCTGGGTGGCTCAGTCCATTGAGCATCTGACTCTTGATTTTGGCTCAGGTCATGATTCCAGGGTTGTGAGATAGAGCCCACATCAGGCTCCATGCTGAAAAGTGGAGCCTGCTTAAGATTCTCTTTCTCTCTCTCTCTCTCTTTCTCTCTCCTTCTGGCCCCTCCCCCGCTTGCACTCTCTCTCTAAAATAAATTTAAAAAAAAAAAAAAAAAAGGTACCAAACATATAGATGCTAACCTTTGCCATTTTCTCCGACTGCCACTACTCAGGCAAAAAATAGCCAGTGAAGCAGCTAACCTTTGCTGGGAATAAGAGCCAGTTGATATGTTCTACCATCGTGTTCTGGATGCAGTTAACTAAGAAAAGATCGTTTAGAGCTGGATAATGACAAGGTCTAAAAAGGATATAACTCAGTGCTTTGTCATCTTGGCAAAAGGAATCACCTGGGAACCTTTTTGAAAATATTGATGCCTGAAAAAGCATACATATATTTTTTTTTAATTTTTTTTTAACGTTTATTTATTTTTCAGACAGAGAGAGACACAGCATGAACGGGGGAGCGGCAGAGAGAGAGGGAAACACAGAATCAGAAGCAGGCTCCAGGCTCTGAGCCATCAGCCCAGAGCCCGACGCGGGGCTTGAAGCCACAGACCGCGAGATCGTGACCTGAGCCGAAGTCGGACGCTTAACCGACTGAGCCACCCAGGCGCCCCATAAAGCATACGTATATTTATTCATGCCTGAATCCACTCCAGAGGTTCTGATTTATTTGGTCTGACATGGGCCCCAGGCACTAAAAATGCTCAAGTTCCTCATATGACTTATATATAGCCACGGTTTCAAATAACTGATTTACCTATATACATGAATGGGAAATCCATTTTAGCCAGTCAAATTATTAGGTGGGGGTGGGAAATCTGTCTCCCCGCATGTGATATCATTTAGGCAGAACAAAATATTGCATCGTGAAATAACCATAGAAGGAAGTTGGGGGAAAAACAATACGGAATAGGACCAGCAAACACATGGCTACGCCTCCCTATATTTACTCAATAAATCAAGAGAGTGTCTGGGTTGTTACAGGAGATAAAGCTTAGTCTTGCACTAAGTATACACATGCTTAAAAAGCTATTGTAAGACAGTATTTACTCAATAAACCTTGATCAAGAACTTATTATGTGCCAGGAATTGGGTTCACTACAAGCAAGAGGAAGATGGGTGGTTCTTGACCTCATGAACTCAGTCTATCAACGAAGAGAGAATGTAGAAGGTGCTTTTGTAGAATATGTGCCTGGTGCTACTGGGACAAGGAGGACAAAGCAACTATCTTATGCCAAGGAGAAAGGAAAGACAAGGAGAGTTGTTAACTGTATTCGATTATAAAGGATTGAGAAGGAGGAATTCACCAGGTGCTCTTCGATGGAAATGGTATTCCACTGAGGGACTAGCATATGCAAATGCAGTGACATAGGAACAGCTGCTATAGGATAGGTCAATAAGCAGTACTATCGGTATGAGTTCTCTTACAATAAGCATGAAAGACTGATGGAAGATTTGAGCCTTTCCATGGCATTTTGGAGTTTAGATGACAATCAGCACTATCTAAGAGAAACTTGTGATGGCAGATATTAAGGGGATGGTCAACCAAGAGAGCGGATGAGAGTACTTGACTTCAGCTCAGGACATGATCTCACTGTGTGTGGGATCGAGCCCCACCTTGGGCTTTGCGCTGACAGCAAGGAGCCTGCTTGAGATTCTCTCCATCTCTCTGCTGTCTCTCTGCCCCTTCCCCCCAAATAAACAAACAAATAAATAAACATTTTTTTAAAATCTCACTTATGATCCACCCTTCTCAGCCTGCTGTTCACCCCTTAGACTATC
Source organism: Panthera uncia (assembly GCF_023721935.1). Classification (NCBI taxonomy): domain Eukaryota; kingdom Metazoa; phylum Chordata; class Mammalia; order Carnivora; family Felidae; genus Panthera; species Panthera uncia. The sequence goes on from NC_064807.1 coordinate 39,510,227, forward strand.
TTGGTTGCAGACCTCCCAGACAACAACCCCAATCCTTGTTTGCAGTTTTCATCATTGTGTTGAGCCTCGGCCTCAGCGCTCAATCCTGTTTTGCCAGCTGCAAACTTCTCTTGACAGAATCTCTCTCTCCGCCTCGCTGTGTCACCATGGGAAAACAGGGGGAGATCCCCTCCCAAGGTGCCACCCTCACATGGTGACCCCAGCAGGCTGGCTCCAGTTCCTGAAGTAGGTCAGGGAGAAGGAAGAAAGGGAACCGAGTCTGGTGCCCTGCTTTCTGTCTTGGATGATTACGTGGGTGGAGGTGACAAGAGATGATGGCTCCCAGTGGGGAAACACAGGAGGACAGATTGGGGGAGGAAGTTCATGAGTTCAGTTTGAGGTTTGTTAATTTTGAAGTACTTTATATCTCCTTCCTGAAATCTCTACAAAAATCAGATATAAGAACCTGATATATAGCAATCCAGTCTTCCTCTAGGAACACTTCCCTGATGTCCCTTCTTCCCTATTGACTGTTCCTCCCAATTATTTCTGATTTACATTTGTCATCACACGTGCCAAACCTGTATGAGATACTGGGGTGGAGTTTGCTGCTGTCTTTGAACCCCACCATCAGCCAAAGCATGAAACCCATAGCATGTATTATGTTAAGTGTGATGGATATAAATGAAAATTCATTGGACTGATTACTATTAAGAGATCAGAAGTGCAGGGATCCGGTGTGAATGAGGAGAAAAAAGGACACTTTTCTATAGAAGGAAGAAAGGAAAGGTAAATTATAGAGTTGTCCCCAAAAAGCTGACATTGTTTCACAGCCTTTAACAAATGAGGTTAAGGGTTCATGATTCACTTTGATTAGGAAAAGTCCTAAATTGTCTAGTCACACACTTGTGAAACTGAGTCAGAATCAGATTCCTTCTGACCTGCTTTAAATATACGAGCATGATGAATACAGGGCTTACTCCATTATTAGTATTCAACAGGCATTTAATCTTGCATTTAGGAAGCTCCTGGTTAACAGTCACTGAGTGAATGAAGAAAAAAACTTCAGCTTGCCCTGGGCATATGGGCACCAAAGGCAGACAGTTAAAAGATAAACATATTCCAGTTAAGTAGATTTACTTTAACCAACTCCACATGCTTACTTCTCTCATGAACATCCCTAAAAGCTGAGTGTGAACCAGTGTTTTATAACTTACTAAAAGTGTTGAGGAGTAATTTAAATTTTAACAAGATAAAACTCACTAGATGTTAGTAGATCATCTCTTAGTTATATAAACAGATAAAAAACTAGATGCAATAGGACCATCTATTCTGGGAAATATCCATGATAACGTTTTGAATCTCTTTTTGCTTGGACAAACTGGAGGCATAATGTATAATTATTTACAGAGGGATTTTTAAACAAACTTTTCCATATTTTGGCCTTGATTGTTTTGTTCTTAGGGTACTCTTTATTGGGTCCCAGCTCTCCCTGTCATTGGTGCCCTATAGCCAAATAGGGCAGGAATTTAATTTACAAGATAATGAGTGCATATTCAACAGAAAAGTCAACCTACCCACTCTTAGATGCCCTGGTTGCTATTATGGAAACAAGTAAACCCAGATAAAAAAAACTCAGTGATAAGAGTCTCCTTTTACAGCTCCTTCACTGGGCATGGGGCTCTTTTCATGCCTACAAATCACTGTCAAGTGGATTAAACATTGCTCTTCTCTCATTCGGTTCTTAAAATTAAAGTGACTCTTTTTCTTATGACAAAAGCAATGTTTTGCATTATAGAAAAATCTGGAAAAACAGATCAGTAAAGCAAGAAGAGAAAAATACCCTTGATGTCATTGGACTTCTTGCTAATTGGTCGACTGCTGAGACAGGGATAGAGATATACTGCTGACCGACATAGACAAGAAATGTTTGTCAAAAAACACTGGGGACAAGATCCAGCAATGAATGTGCCAGGAACCTAGTCCTGGCTTACATGTCATGGCAGCTATGAGTCCCAAAACCAGTTTCACTGCATACTAGTGGCTAAGAGACATCCAAATGGGTGTCTCTTCTAAACTTTGCAATTTGTGGCATAGAGTAGACACCCAATAAGTGTTCAATGAATAGTAGCCAAAATGTTTGTTTTAGGAGACAATGCACCATTTCTCATAATGTTATCACTGGTCCACATATACTTTTAGTAATAACTCTTCTTCATGGTAATTCTCTTCAGATTTTGTCTCTTATTTCATAATGTCAGGATTATTCATTTTGGAAATGGCCAAAAGTCACTTGTAGCTGACTTTAGAAAATCCTGGGAGGGTCCAAAAAGTTTCAGAGAGCCATACACCAAAAAAGCGGGTCAATTAGACAAGATGGTCTGGTCTAATTAATTTCCTGTGCTTCCAGGATGAATTCTTTTTTTTTTTTTTAACTTTTTAGTGTTTGTTTCTTTTTGAGAGCGAGAGAGCACAAGTGGGGGAGGGGCAGAAAGAGAGGGAGACACAGAATCCAAAGCAGGCTCCAGGCTCTGAGCTGTCAGCACAGAGCCCAACATGGGGCTTGAACACACGAACCTTGAGATCATGACCTGAGCTGAAGCTGGATGCTTAACAGACTGAGCCACCCAGGCGCCCCTAGGATGAAGTCTTGCTCTTAAACATGGATTCTGCCTATGAGTTTGATACCTTGGGAGTTTGGAACAGTGTTCTGCCACAGACTTCAGTACTTTTTTTTCCAGGTCATGGCAGAAAACTCAAGCCTACTTACTGCCTACTGTTTAAAAAAGCAATTTAAGGGGCACCTGGGTGGTTTAGTCGGTTAAGCGGCCGACTTCGGCTCAGGTCATGATCTCGCGGTCCGTGAGTTCGAGCCCCGCGTCGGGCTCTGTGCTGACCGCTCAGAGCCTGGAGCCTGTTTCAGATTCTGTGTCTCCCTCTCTCTCTGACCCTTCCCCGTTCATGCTCTGTCTCTCCCTGTCTCAAAAATAAATAAACGTTAAAAAATAAAATAAATAAATAAATAAATAAATAAGCAATTTTAAAAATCCCCTTTTTTTCCCAATTTCCTTTAAAATAAGAGAAGGATATTCTTGGCTGCTCTGTTTATCACTCAACTGAGAGTCAAAATCTTGACGAAAATATTTTCCCAAAGTTTTTTTTCTTTTTTCCAAAAAAAAAAAAGTTTCTTTGCATTTAGCTCTTACGGTTCATTTTAAACATATAATTATTTAGTGTTCACTCTTGCAGGAGAGGAAAAAAATACCTTTTCCCTCTACTGGGTTCAGTAAATCGGGCCCTGCAAATTAGACTGAAAAAAAAAAAAAAAGATTGACAGGAGAAAAAGATTGATTATGTATGCATATGGGTAGGGGTCATGGAATGAAATGGAATGGAATGGAATGGAATGAAATGGAATGAAAACCCCAAAGAGGTGCTCAGCACTGGACACATATACCATTGTAACAAAGGGCAATACATTTTTGAAGAAGAGAGAAAGCAATGAAAAAAAAAAAATTAGCTTCTAGGGGCAGTAAATTGTGGAAAGGTAAATATATGGGGAAACTAATGGAAGATAAGGGTATTTTCCTAAGATTTGTTTGTGCAAGCCCATCTTGGTGCCCACTTTCCAACCCCTGATGGCTGTAAAACTTCCCCAGGAGAGAGGATTTGGGGCAGTCCTCATTTCTCAGAAGTTTCTGCTTAGACACAGGAAGGCTTTTTTCTGCATCTATTGACTCTCAGCTGTCTTCGGCTCAGAATAAATATGCAAAGGTGACATATTTGGGGGTGACATACTTTGAACCCTTTCACTCTCATAATTAATCATCCGTTTGAACACACTGAACCTTAGAGAGCAGCTTTCTACAATGTCATAGACATCTTTCTATCCCCCTTTTAAAAGTTCCCTGTTTTCTTTCAATCATTTATGTTGGCTACAGACCTTTGCTTTTCATCTAAACTGTCTTTTTTCAAAGTGTCCAGGGTCTTGAGGTTAATTTCACACAGAATTGTATATTCCTTCATTCAAATATCAATTACTCATGGAACTCAATTCCTCCTATCAATTATGCATGTCCATTCACCACAGGAGCTAGAACAACCCTGAACAACCAGGATGTGTCACACTCCCACTGTGACCACACCTTGGTTTTTATAAACCATGTAGGACAGAGATATAACTTGAATTGGGAAACTCCATGCTATGTCGACAATTCTCAATAGACTTTTTTTTTTTTCCTCTCAAAATACCTTCATTTAGTTTCATTTCTACTACAAAGTATTATGGCACAAAAATAGCTACGAAGGACAAAATAACAAGTCTAGCCTGGGTTGAATTTGCACGTAGCAAATCAGTTTGTAAGTAAATTTTAGTAGCAGCAACAGCTCCAAATTACAACGATCGTTTGTCCATGGACATCGCTCAAAATAAGAAGTCTCTTTACAGCTTCTCTGTAAATTGGCAGCATTAAAGGTGTCCTTGGAGAGTGGCCAAAAGGATAACAAGTCTCATAAACCAAAAGGCTTATAAAAATCTAAGTTAAAAAGAAATCTGGCTCGCCTGGGTGGTTCAGTCAGTTAAGCTTCCGACTTTGGCTCAGGTCATGATCTCAGAGTTCTTGAGTTCGAGCCCCACATTAGGCTCTCTGCTGTCAGCTCAGGGCCTGCTTTGGATCCTCTGTCCCACCCCCACCCCACTCAAACGTGTGCATGTGTGTGTGCATGCATGCATGTGCTCTCTCTCTCTCTCAAAAATAAACATTAAAAAGAAAATCAAGATAGTGGTTACCTTTATAGGAGTAGGAAGGCTATGTAAGGAGCTTCAGATACATCATTAATTTTTATTTCTTAAGCTCCATGAAAGGAAAGAAGAAGAGGAAGGGGGAGGTTTTCAGGGGACATGGGAAAAAAGGCCAATATTGATTCCATCTCAGACATTCTGGTTCAATTGACCTGGGTTAGAACTAGCTTTGGCTATTTTGGGTAACTATCAAAAAGCAGCCAGAGTTGAAATGCCTCACTTACAAAACAGAATAGCTGTTAACTTAAATAGGAAGGGAAAAAATTGGTCAATGATACCCCCATTTAAAAGTCATTTTAACCATCTGTCATTCTTGCAAAAGCAAAACCAATCCATGTAATATTTGTTTCTCCAAGCGTTTTTAATAAAGGGGCCCTGGAGGTCTGCATGGGGGGTTGGGGACAGGTCTAAATTGGATGCTTTATAGATTCACCAATGTGATTTAATACAACCAGAGTCAACAGTGTATGCTGCCCGTTTGACAAACAAGACTTCAACTCGACACATCAATCAGTGGGAATAACAGTTGTTCGAGCCGTTCTTATGCTGGGGAGGCTCCCAATCGGTAAAACAGGAGGAATGATCATTTCTAGGGACAGTGGACTAGAAGGAAGATATTATACAAAGTTTTTAAAAATGCACTTACCTTTTATGAGGTTTCCAAACATACAGAATGTAACCACCATCATAAATTTGAACTTCTTGGGAGGGTTCTTATACTTTTACTATTTGTTTGTTTATATTCACTATTGTTGATGTATCCATAAACAATGTTTGGTATTATTTTGTAACTTTTAAACTTTATGTAAATGGTATTGTGTGCCACATGTACATGATTTTCATAACACTTTTTTATTTATTTATTTTTTTGTTTGTTTATTCTTATTTATTTTTTTAATTTACATTCCAGTTAGTTTGCATATAGTGCAACAGTGACTTCAGGGGTAGATTCCTTAATGCCCCTTACTCATTTAGCCCATCCTCCCTCCCACAACCCCTCCAGGAACCCTCTGTTTGTTCTCCATATTTAAGAGTCTATGTTTTGTCCCCCTCCCTGTTTTTATATTATTTTTGCTTCCCTTACCTTGTGTTCATTTGTTCTGTGTCTTAACGTCCTCATATGAGTGAAGTCATATGATATTTGTCTTTCTCTGACTACTTTCGCTTAGCATTATACCTTCCAGTTCCATCCACGTAGTTGCAAATGGCAAGATTTCATTCTTTTTGATTCCCGAGTAATACTCCATTGTATATATAAACCACATCTTCTTTATCCATTCATCTATTGATAGACATTTGGGCTCTTTCCATACTTTGGCTGTTGTAGATAGTGCTGCTATAAACATGGGGGTGCCTGTGTCCCTTCGAAACTGCACACCTGTATCCCGTGGATAAATGCCCAGTGGTGCAATTGCTGGGTCATAGGGTAGTTCTATTTTTAGTTGTTTGAGGAACCTCCATACTGTTTTCCAGAGTGGCTGCACCAGTTTGCATTCCCACCAACAATGCAAAAGAGATCCTCTTTCTCCGCATCCTTGCCAACATCTGTTGTTGCCTGAGGTGTTAATGTTAGCCATTCTGACAGGTGTGAGGTGGTATCTCACGGTGGTTTTGATTTGTATTTCCCTGATGAGTGATGCTGAACATTTTTTCATGTGTCAGTTGGCCATCTGGATGTCTTCTTTGGAGAAGTGTCTATTCATGTCTTTTGCCCATTTCTTCACTGGATTATTTGTTTTTTGGGTGTTGAGTTTGATAAGCTATCTATAGATTTTGGACGCTAACCCTTTATATGATATGTCATTTGCAAATATCTTCTCCCATTCCATTGGTTGCCTTTTAGTTTTGCTGATTGTTTCCTTGCTGTACGGAAGCTTTTTATTTTGATGAGGTCCCAGGAGTTCATTTTTGCTTTTGTTTCCCTTGCCTCTGGAGATGTGTTGAGTAAGAAGTTGCTGTGGCCAAGATCAAAGAGGTTTTTGCCTGCTTTCTCCTCGAGGCTTTTGATGGCTTCCCGTCTTACATTTAGGTCTTTCATCCATTTTGAGTTTATTTTTGTGTCTGGTGTAAGAAAGTGGTCCAGGTCCATTCTTCTGCATGTTGCTGTCCAGTTTTCCCAGCACCAATTGCTGAAGAGACTGTCTTTATTCCATTGGATATTCTTTTCTGCTTTGTCAAAGATTAGTTGGCCATACGTTTGTGGGTCCATTTCTGGGTTCTCTATTCTGTTTCATTGATCTGAGTGTCTGTTCTTGTGCCAGTACCATACTGGCTTGATGATTGCAGCTATGTAGTATAGCTTGAAGTCTGGGATTGTGATGCCTCCTGCTTTGGTTTTCTTTTTCAAGATTGCTTTTGCTATTCAGGGTCTTTTCTGGTGCCATACAAATTTTAGGATTATTTGTTCTAGCTCTGTGAAAAATGCTGGTGTTATTTTGATAGGGATTGCATTGAATATGCAGATTGCTTTGGGTAGTATTGACATTTTAACAATATTTGTTCTTCCTACCCAGGAGCATGGAATATGTTTCCATTTTTTTGTGTGTCTTCTTCAGTTTCTTTCATAAGTTTCTATAGTTTTCGGTGTATAGATTTTTCACCTCTTTGGTTAGATTTATTCCTAGGTGTTTTATGGGTTTTGGTGCAACTGTAAATGGGATCGGTTCCTTGATTTCTCTTTCTGTTGCTTCATTGTTGGTGAATAGGAATTCAACCGATTTCTGTGCAATGATTTTATATCCTGCAACTCTGCTGAATTCATGAATCAGTCCTAGCAGTTTTTTGGTGGAATCTTTAGGGTTTTCCATATAGAGTATCATGTCATCTGCGAAGAGTGAAAGTTTGACCTCCTCCTGGCCAATTTGGATGCCTTTTATATGTTTGTGTTGTCTGATTGCAGAGGCTAAGACTTCCAATACTATGTTGAACAACAGTGGCGAGAGTTGACACCCTTGTCTTGTTCCTAACCTTAGGGGAAAAGCTCTCAGTTTTTCCCCATTGAAGATGATTGTTAGCATTGGGTCTTTCGTATATGGCTTTTATGATCTCGAGGTATAATCCTTCTATCCCTACTTTCATGAGGGTTTTTATCAAGAAAGGATGCTGTATTTTGTCAAATGCATCTATTGAGATTCTCTGCATCTATTGAGAGGATCATATTGTTCTTGTCCTTTCTTTTATTGATGTGATGAATCACATTGATTATTTTGTGGATATTGAACCAGCCCTGCGTTCCAGGTATAAATTCCACTTGGTTGTGGTGATTAATTTTTTTTTAATTTTTTTTTAACGTTTATTTATTTTTGAGACAGAGAGAGACAGAGCATGAACGGGGGAGGGTCAGAGAGAGAGGGAAACACAGAATCTGAAACAGGCTCCAGGCTCTGAGCCATCAGCACAGAGCCTGACGCAGGGCTTGAACTCATGAACGCGAGATCATGACCTGAGCCGAAGTCGGACATTTAACCGACTGAGCCACCCAGGCGCCCCGGTGATTAATTTTTTTAATGTATTGTTGGAGCCGGTTGACTAATATCTGGTTGAAGATTTTTGCATCCATGTTCATCAGGAAAATTGGTCTATACTTCTCCTTTTTAGTGGGGTCTTTGTCTGGTTTTGGAATCAAGGTAATGCTGGCTTCATAGAATGAGTTTGGAAGTTTTCCTTCCATTTCTATTTTTTGGAACAGCTTCAAGAGAATAGGTGTTAACTCTTCCTTCAATGTTTGGTAGAATTCCTCTGGAAAGCTATTTGGCCCTGGACTCTTGTTTTTTGGCCAATTCTTGATTACTAATTCGATTTCTTTACTTTTTTTTTTTTCAAATTTTCTATTTCTTCCTGTTTCAGTTTGGTAGTGTATATGTTTCTAGGAATTTGTCCATTTCTTCCAGATTGCCCATTTTATTGGTGTATAATTGCTCATAACATTCACTTATTATTGTTTTTATTTCTGCTGTGTTGGTTGTGATCTCTCCTCTTCCATTCCTGTTTTTATTTATTTGGGTCCTTTCCTTTTTCTTTTTGATCAAACTGGCTAGTGGTTTATCAATTTTGTTAATTCTTTCAAAGAACCAACTTCTGGTGTCATTGATCTGTTCTACTGGTTGTTTGGTTTTTTGTTGTTTTGTTTGGTTTGGTTTGGTTTGGTTTGGTTTCAATAACATTGATTTCTGCTCTAATCTTTATTATTTCCTGTCTTCTGCTGATTTGGGGTTTTATTTGCTGTTCTTTTTCCAGCCTTTTAAGGTGAAATTTTAGGTTGTATATCTGAGACCTTTCTTTCTTCTTTAGGAGGCCTGGATTGCTATATACTTTCCTATTCTGACTGCCTTTGCTGCGTCCCTCATAACACTGTTTTGAGATTTATCCATGTTGATACATGAAGCTATAGGCCATTCATTTCATCACTGTTCAGTATTCTTTTATGTGACTGTATTATGATCTATCCATTTTCCTGTTAATGAGTATACAGATTGTTTCCAGGTTTTTGTGATTACAAGCAACCCGTTAATGCACGTTTATGCACATGTGTCCTTGAGCACAGAGAGTTTCTTTCTATGATTTGTGCCTAGAAATGGATTTTTTGTGTGTGTTGAAGGATATGAACCCTTCAACTTCACTAGACTTTGCCAAATTACTCTCCAAAATGGTCATACAACTTTACATTTGCACAAGCACTGTGTGAGAATACTTAATGTTTCAATGCAAGTTACCAATCTTTAAAATTTTTGTCTAATTAGGCCTCTTTGAAAGTGTTGCCCATGAGGGGTACCTGGGTGCCTCAGTTGGTTAAGCATCTGACTCTTGGTTTCAGCTTAGGTCATGATCAGATTGAACCCCGTGTCAGCCTAGAGCCTGCTTGGAGTTTCTCTCCCTCTCTCTCTCTCTCACAAAATAAACTTAAGGAGTGTCTGGGTGGCTCAGTCGGTTGAGTGTCTGACTTCGATCAGGTCACAATCTCATGGTTTGTGAGTTCAAGCCCCACGTCGGGCTCTGTACTGACAGCTCAGAGCCTGACGCGGGGCTCGAAGTCATGGACTGCGAGATCACAAGATCGTGACCTGAGCTGAAGTCGGACACTTAACCAACTGAGCCACCCAGACGCCCCATTAAAAAAATTATAAATAAACAAATAAACTTTAAAAAATGTTGTCAATGAAACAGTATCAGTTTTTTGGGTTTTGTCTTTTTCTTTTCTTTTTTTTTTTTTTTGCACTTCCTGTTTACAAGAGAAGCTTGTCCTCTTTTCATACATTGATTTGCTTCTCTTGCTTTCCCTTTCAGGAATCACCTATTTGCATGCTCATTTGTATATAAGATTTCTTTTCCTTTTTTAATTGATTTGTAGAAGTTCAACACATATTCTGGATACTATCTATCGCTTTCTCAATTGTGTGTGAGTTTTCAATATCTTTGTCCTATTTGTGACTTCTCTTTTCATTCATATTTGAGTCTTTTTTGTCCGGAAGTTGTAATTTTAATATTCATAATGCTCAAAACTGATGGTTACCAGAGGGGGGAGATAGGGGGATGAGTGAAATAGGTGATGGGATGAAGGAGGGCACTTGTGATGAACACCGGGTGTTGCATGGAATTGCTGAATCACTAAATAGAAACTTTAAAAAATATTCAAAATGTTCAGTCTTTTCCTGTATGTTTGATGCTTATTGTGTCTCATCTAAGAAATCCTTTACTACCCTGTGGGACATAAATATATTCTCCCGTATTAACGTCTAAGTTTTGCACTTAACGATGAAATCTTCAGTCCATCTACAATTTACCTGCTTGTGGTGTGAAGTGAAAGGATCTTATTTTCTACCACATACAGAATGAATTATTCCAGCAATATTTCTGGGACAGCTCGATGATCTACGACACTAACTCTGTCACGTGCAAATGGATCTATTTCTAGCCTTGCGTTCCATTCTGTTGGTCAAACAGTCCATCTTGGTACCAATATCGCACTTTCCTAATATTATAGCTTCAAAATAAGACTGCATACAGGGGTGGCCTAGTCAGTTAAGCATCCGACTCTTGATCTCAGCTCGGGTCAGCATCTCACTGTTCATGAGTTCAAGCCCCACATTGGTCTGTATGCTGATGGCACAGAGTCGGCTTGGGATTCTCTGCCCCTCCCCCACTTGTGCTCTCTCTTCCTCTCTCTTTCTCTCAAACTAAGTTAAATAAATAAATAAATAAAATTTCAGGCATCACAGGGACAAATTCTCTCTTCTTCTTCAAAGAACATTAAAAGCATTGTTTTGATAAGGGAAGCAATTGCTATGGTCAGTTTACAGCCTGGAGTTTTATGTTACAGCAGGTATTACCAATTGTTTCTACAGAATGCCAGAAGATTGGCTATTTATTGTCATTGAAAGAAGTCTTTACAGATGGCTTGCTAATCTATCCTTTCCTTCCTCAAATTCAGTGGCAGGAAATTTATTTGTTCTATTTCTCTGAACTATAGACATTTCTCAATTTCTGTTTTTGCATAGATGATACAGTCACATGGTTCAAAAACTAGAAAATTAAAAAAAAAATACATAGTTTCCCTCCCATATCCCCATCTTCCCAGGTTCCTCCCCTCCATAGGTTATTACTTTTCTCAATTTCTTAGGTATCTTTACAGAATCTCTTTCTGCATGTATAACAAATATAAATATGGGTCATATTTTTCACTTTTTTTTTAACTCCAAAAGGTGTCCTCTGCCTTTTTTCTTCATGTACAGTATATTTTACAGCTCTATGCACATCAACACATAGCCAATGTCCTGATTGCTTTCACATTTCATTTTATTTGACATATGTGTATATGTATGTATGTATGCGCGTGTTTAGCCAGCCCACCACCGATAGACCTTTGGTCCTTTTCAACCCTTTGCTTAAGCAAAGATTGCTGCATAATGATCCTTGTAGAGACGTCTTCTTCCCATGGGTCAGAACACTTGTAGCATACAGTTCCAGAAGTAGAAATGCTGGGTCAAAGGCTGTGTGTGTTAGCCATCTTGGTAAATGTTCCCAAATCCCCCCATAAGCATTGAACCAGATTATACTCCCACGAGCAGTATACTAGAATGCCATTTCCACACAGCTGCACCCACAGAACACGGTATCAAACTTTGGGAGTTCTGCCAGTCTTCCAGATGTTGACATTCTTCATTCCTTCCTCTGTTGGATTCCTAGTCTTTGTCTTCTCGGTTTCTAGGAGCTCTTTATTTACCAGGAAGACCAGTCCCTTGTGTTTGATATGGGTTGCAAATGTTATGCCCCAGTTGTCTGTCTTTTCAGGTCACATAATTTTGCTTTTGCTTTTGCTTTAATTTTCATGCAAACTTTGCTTTTGTGTAATCAATTTATCCACCTTTTCTTTTATGGTTTCTGGATTTCAAGTCACAGGTCAAAGGGCCTTTCTCACTGCAAGGTTTTAAAGGATTCCCTTCTGTTTACTTCGAGGACATTTATGGTTTCATTTTTTGCATTTAAATATTATATCCATTAAATATTATATCCAGGAATTTATCCTGAGATAAGGTGTGAGGTATGGTGCTAACTTCATATTTTTCAGGTGCCAGTATTATGAGGCTTTATAATGTTTAATATCCCATATTACTATTTTTTTTATCATTGCTTTTATCTTCAGGTTTTTCTTACTTTTTTTTTTTTTTTTTTTTTTGAGAGAGAGAGAGTGCATGCACAACCAGGGGAGGGGCAGAGGGAGAGAGAGAGAGAGAGAGAATATCTTAAGCAGGCTGCACACCCAGCACAGGGCTCCATCCCATAACCGCGAGATCATGACCTGAGCCAAAATGAAGAGTCGGACGCTCAACCGACTGAGCCACGCAGGCGCCCCTTACTATTTTTTAAATATACAATTTAGAATCAAATTTTCAAAACTGTGGGGCACCTGGGTGGCTTGGTCACTTAAGCATTGGACTTCAGCTCAGGTCATGATCTCACAGTGAGTGAGTTCGAGCCCCGTGTCAGGCTCTGTGCTGACAGCTCAGAGCCTGGAGCCTGCTTCAGATTCTGTGTCTCCCTCTCTCTCTGCTCCTCCCCCGCTCACGCTCTGTCTCTCTCTGTCTCTCAAAAATGAATAAGCACTAAAAAGAAATTTCTTTTTAATTTTCAAAACTAAAACATTTTCAACAAAATAAACTTGAGTCTCTCTCCTCCCTTTCTTCCAAAACAAATAAATAAACATTAAAACAATAAAAAAAAAAAATGAACAACAACAAAAAACCAGGGTGCCTGGATAGCTCAGTTGGTTAAGCATCCAACTTCGGCTCAGGTCATGATCTCATGGTTCGTGAGTTCAAGCCCCACATGGGGCTGTCTGCTGTCCACACGGAGCCCGCTTTGGATCCTCTGTCCCCCTCTGCCCCTCTGCAGTTCGCGCTCTTTCTCTCTCTCAAAAAGAAATAAACATTAAAAAAATAAATAAACTTATTGAAATGTTTGTTGGGACTGAATTAAATTTATAAACTACTTCAGGGAGAATTATATTTGTGGTTCCAAGCCTTCTTTTGCATCTTTAAGAATTTTTTCAAGTTTTCTGCCTATGGGTCTTGGACATTTTTTGCTTAGTTTATTCCTAGGTATTTTAACTTTGTTGCTGTTGCTATTATAAATGGGCTTTTTCTTCCTTTTGTCTGGTTGTGATGTGTATATATACGTAAAGCTACTAAGCTTGTGCCTACTTATTTATTGAGTAGTTTCTTGTTCATTTCTCTTGGGTTGCTCAAGTTTACAACCATAACCTCTGCAAACAGTGATAGCTTTACTTTCTCCTTTCCAATTTTTATACCTCTAATTTCTTTCTATTGTCTACGTGCCTTAGTTAAAATCGTTGGCACTCTCTTACATAATAGTGGTGGCAACGGACAGCCTTATCTTGTTCCTGGCTTTATTGGAAATGTTTCTAAGTTCTGCCATTAAGCTCGAGGTTGGGTTTTGAACTGAGATCAATCTGTTTTGCCATGTTAAGGAAATATCTATCTATGTCTATTTTATTCAGTATTTTCCATCAAGCAGAGTTTTTTAATTTGGTCAAATGCATTTATTTTCAGCACCTACAGAGATAATTATATAATTTCCTCCTCAAATTAATATAATGAAACCTATTAAAATGTTAGCAATATCGAAATTTCTAGAATAAGCTCCAGCCCATATTTCATTTCCTCGCTTTCTGGCCATAGCCTCCTTTTCCTCACCATCTCCTTCTAAGTTCGTCTATTTCTGCTTTGGGTCTTCTTTTAGAGGAGCAATTTCTTTTTTTTTTTTTAATGTTTATTTTTTGAGAGAGACAGAGACAGAACGCAAGTGGGTTAGGGGCAGAGAGACGGAGACACAGAATTCCAAGCGGGCTCCAGGCTCCGAGCTGTCAGCACAGAGCCCGACGCAGGGCTCGAACTCACTGACTGTGAGATCATGACCTGAGCCAAAGTCCGGTGCTCAACCGACTGAGCCACCCAGGCACCCCAGGAGGAGCAATTTCTTATATTTAAAAAAAATTTATCGCAAAATGTTTGGTAACTATTTTCGTCATTATTTTTTGTTGTTATCGCATCTGGTCAGTTTTGCTGCTGTTTTTGTCACTCAGTATGGAACGAGTTGAGTTTCCCTGGCCCACCGATTTGCAGTAATTGCTTTCAGAAAGTAGGTTGTGCTAGCACTTTCTGAGATGAGCTACCACTGAGCCATTGCATTATTTTCCACATGTTTGTTGCATGGCATGAAAACTTGCACCTCTCTCCAATTTTTTCTTTCGCAGCTACACACTTCATATTTATAAAGGCTGAACTACCTGGATTCGCTATGTTAACATGAATGAAGCCATTTTCTTTTTCTTTTCCTTTTTTTTTTTTTTTTTTTTTTTTGCATTACCAGGATACCCATATAATTATTATCAGGTTTTTAATGATTTGATGATGGGTGGGGGAATAGTAGACAAGTCTTGTTTTCTTTTACGAAGTGGAAATAAATTTTGTCTCTAATTATAAAGTTAAATACTTTAATTTTTAAAATGAGACAATACGGAAACTTGGCTCTGTAATTCTATAAATAATTTATGACTCTTCACATCTTGTTGTTCTAGGCTTTCAAGCTTTTTTCTAAATATACTCACAAAGTATACACGCTCACATGCATTTTTTTTTTTTAAAGAAATCCTAGCATGTATTCTGTTTTGTAATCTTTTGTCACAGTCTTTTTTCTAGGTTAATAAATATAGACCTATAGCTTTTCGGGGGATACAACATCATTGATATCACCAATCTTCTATTGACTTAGGCGATCTCCCGTTTTTCACGACTGTAAAAAAATATTTCCACGAATGTTTCTTGCTCTTGTCTTGTTGCTTCCTCTTGTTTTTCTTGACGTATATTTGACATACAATATCCTGTTAGTTTCAAGTGTACAGCATAGATACTTGATCTTCTTATACATTGTAAAATGACCCCCACAATAAGACTGCTCATCATCTATCACCGTACAAAGTGATTACACTAGTATTGACTATAAATATTCCCTGTGCTGCACCCCATGACTCCATCCCTGTGACTTCTTTACGTTATAACTGGAAGTTTGTATCTCTTAATCCCCTTCATCTATTTCACCCCTAACTCTCTTCCCGCTGGTAATCAACAGTTTGTTTCCTGTATCTATTAATCTGTTTGGGGTTTTTTGTTTGTTTATTCATTTGTTTTATTTTTTACATTCCACATATAAGTGAAATCGCATGGTACGGGTCTTTGTCTGACTTGTTCACTTAGCATAATACCACCGAGGTCCATCTATGTTGTGGCAAAGGGCAAGATTTCATTCTTTCTATGGCTGAGTAATATTCCCTTGTAATATTTCACACCTATTTTTTTATATGATTTATTGTCAAATTGGCTAACATACAGCGTGGAAAGTGTGCTCTTGGTTTTTGGGGTAGATTCCCGTGGTTCATTGCTTACATACAACACCCAGTGCTCATCCCAACAAGTGCCCTCCTCAATGCCCATCACCCATTTTCCCCTCTCTTCACATGTCTTCTTTATTCATTCATCTGTTGATGGCACTGAGACTGCTTCCATATCTTGGCTATTGTAAATAATGCTGCAATGAACATAGCGGGGCATATATCTCTTCAAATTGTTTTTGTTTTTGTTTTCTTTGGATAAATACCCAGAAGTGGAATTGCTGAATTATTTGGTATTTCTATTTTTAGTTTTTTCAGAAACTTCCATACTTTTTTCCATGGCAACTATATACATTCCCACCAACAGTGCATGAGGGTTCCCTTTTTTCTGCATCCTTGCCAACACTCGTTATTTTTTGTCCTTTTGAAAATAGCCAATCTAGTTATTTTCTTTTAAAATTTTTTTGTAATGTTTATTTATTTTTGAGAGAGAGAGAGTGAGTGGGGTAGGGGCAGAGAGAGAGGGAGACACAGAAACTGAAGCAGGAGGCTCCAGGCTCTGAGCTGTCAGCACAGAGCCCGACTCGGGGCTGGAACCCACGAACCGCGAGATCATGACCTGAGCCAACGTCTGGTGCTTAACTGAGCCACCCAAACATCCCAATCTAGTTATTTTCTTCAAATATATTAAGTATAAAATCACTAGGTATCACTAGGGTAAAGCTATTTTAAAAGCAAATCACTGTTTGTTAAACATAACTGCAATTAAGCTTGACTATAACCTAACATCCATATATTTTTTTTCCACTACATTAAATAGTTATAAAATGTTCCTACTCTAAAATAATTTATAAACAAATCTCAAATAAGTGAGAATCTCTAGTTCACAGAATGTTTTTGTCCACGCCCCCCCCCAAATTTTTGTTTTATGTTATAGCTCATCTAACACTTCGACCTTCCTAGAAAAAGCAGTGATGTATTAGAATTAATTTCTTTACCATGTCTTTCAACAGAATAAGAGATTATAAGAGTGACCACAAAAAGACTGTTTTTTCTTAAGTTTATTAATTTTGAGAGAGAAAGAGAGAGAGAAAGCATGAATGGGGGAGGGACAGAGAAAGAGGGAGAGAGAGAATCACAAGCAGTCTCCATGCTGTTAGTGCAGAGCCCAATGTGGGGCTCCATTTCACGACCTTGAGATCGTGGCCTGAGCCGAAATCAAGAATCAGACGTTTAATCAACTAAGCCACCCAGGTGCCCCAGACTGATTGTTCTTAAAGTCAGATTCATCGGGGCACCTGGGTGGCTCAGTTGTTTAAGTGTCTGACTTTAGCTCAGGTCATGATCTCACCGTTGTGGGTTCGAGCTCTGTGCTGATGCCTCAGAGCCTGGAGCCTGCTTCAGATTCTGTGTCTCCCTCTCTCTCTGCTCCTCCCTGCTCACACTCTGTCTGTCTGTCTCTCTCAAAAATAAATAAACATAAAAAAAATTAAAAAAAAAAGAATATATGTACTTCCTTCAGAGGTTGATACTTAGAGGAGGAAAATATTCCTTTGGATGTTTACAAATTCCTGAGGGTAGTTTTGATTTATTTTCTTTGCATCCCCAGGGCTTGTGGCAAATAGTACGTATGTAATACATATTGAATAAATGAAGGTTTTTAAAAATCACTCACGTGAACACTCATGAATTGCTGGTGGGAATAGAAAAGGGTGCAGCCACTTTGGAAAACAGTTTGGTAGTTAAACATACACTTACCATATGTGATAATTAATCTCACAGTCACCTTGGCTAGGTTATGGTGCCCAGTTGTTTGGTCAAACACCAGTCTAGATATTATTGCAAATATATATTTTTAGATTGATTAGTAATCATTATATATATATATTTAATGTTTATTTATTTTTGAGACAGGGGAGGGAAAAAGAGAGGGGGACAGAGGATCTAAAGCAGGCTTTGCGTTGACAGCAGCCAGCCTGATGCAGGGCCTGAACTCACAAACTGTGAGATTATGGCCTGAGCCGAAGTTGGATGCCCAACCAACTGAGCCACCCAGGTGCTGCTTTAAAATCAGATTTTGAGTGCGGTGGGCCTTGTCTGATCAGTTGAAGGTCTCAAGAATAAAGGCTGAGTTTCCTGAAGAAGTAATTCTGCTCTAAGACTGAATCACAGAGACCCTCCCTGTGTCTCCTGCCCACCAGCATGCCCTGAAGATCTCGGACTGCAACATCAGCCCTTATCTCTTTTTCTTTTTAGAGCAAAAGAAGCCAGTTTCAAAAGCCTATGTGCGTCTATTTAATTGAAATTCTGGAAAAGGCAAAACTGTGAGAATGGAAAACGGGTCAGTGGTTGCCAGGGCCTGGAGTTGGGGGTGGGATTGACAATAAAGAAGCAAGAGCAAATTTGTTGGGGTGATGGAACAGCTCTATACCTTGATTGTGGTTAGGTGACTGTATGCATTTGTCAAAACTCATCAATCGGTACATTCAATAGACTGACTACTTTCCTATACACAAATTATTCCTTGATGAATCTCCCTTTATTTAAAAAATTTTTTTAATGTTTTATTTATTTTTGAGACAGAGACAGATCATGAGTGGGAGAGAGGCAGAAAGAGAGGGAGCCACAGAATCTGAAGCAGGCTCCAGGCTCTGAGCTGTCAGCACAGAGCCCACTGCAGGGCTCAAACTCATGGACCGTGCCATGACTGAGCACCCAGGTGCCCCTAGGAAGTACATATATTCTCACACAAGTTTAAAAGGTTGACTGTGCTGTGCAACCCTGGGATTCTCTCTCCCTCTCTCTATGCCCCTCAACCCCTCGTGTGCCCGCGCGTGTTCTATCTCTCAAAAATCAATTGATTGATTAAAAAACCTATTTGAAGAAGAAGAAGGAGAAGGAGAAAAAGAAGCATGCCAGAGCAGACTAGTGAAAAGTAAATCGTGCAAAAAAAATTGTTTAATAAAACCAGCCAGAGCTTCTTTAAAAAAAAGTTTAACCAGATTACACACGCCCTCAGCAGAGACCTATATCTTAATTAGAAGGATAAAACCACAGAACCTACACGGTGTTGGTAGAAGAACAATCGCTTCCCACCTTGACCTTCGTTCTTACTTTCCTGCTAAGTAGGAGATGCCAGCTTTTCCTGGGGAAGGAGGGGGTTGTGCAAGTCAGCCATGACTCACCGGGGAACAGAGGGAGGAACAACGTCTTCCTGCCCTTCTGGAGGAAGGCGCTTAGCTCAGTGCCCAGCCAGTCATCTCATTACCGTGGTGATGCTGTCCCTCCTTCCCTCCAGGGAGCTGTGCCCGCCTCAGCTGCGGGCACGGCTACATCTGCATCGGAAATCAAACACACTTGCCAGCCTACACCCCAGTGACTGACTCATGCAGAAGCACTAGAGCCACGGGGAGCGCGGGCAGTGGCCTTGATGGGAAATGAGCAGACTTAGCCCAGTGTTGATCACGCCCATTTTTTCGCATCGCGACACCTTTTAGGAGCACGGGAAATCGATGACTCAGAAATCAGGAAGCTCGTGGATAAGCAGGGGTTAGGACCAAACGGGTACTTCTTCTCCAAAGAAGTCACAGGGCTGGGGCTTCCGCAGCAAGCTTGCCGGGCTTTCAGGAATGTTCCCGGTTGGCGCTGGGCGGGGGGGCGCTGCGGTGTCTGGAGACAGGACCTGCTCTTTCCTCACCACGGCCTATCATTGCCTCTTGTCTTCATTCCCTCCCCTGCTCCCAGGCTTCTGTTCATTTTTCTTTCTCTTCCCCTTCGCTGCCCTTCTCCCCAGCCTGAGCCTCGGTGCCCTCACAAACGCAGACGTGCACCTTTCACCCCAAGGGAGATGCTCAGGCCTGTGGTGGATGGCCAGCCGCCAAGCTCCATACCTTCTAGCGCAGGCCGCGAGATGAACGCCTGGTGAATAGATGTCCGTAGTGAAGAGACGTGCCTTCTTGGCGGACATAAGCCGTGGGGCGTAGACAAGCCCATCCTTGTCTGTGGCTACTAATGAAGACACGTTAACTTCAATACTCCTGTCTGGCTAGGTCCTTCACAGACCCATTTCCCTTTCTTCTTCACCAGCCACACCCGGGTTTAGTAAGTGCAGCGATGTGTCAAGGTACAACTACGTGTCCTACCTCTTCGCCAAGGAAGAGCGGTGAGATGTGATGATTGTGGGTTGAGGCTTCAGGAAAAGCCCATTAAAGCGGGCTGATCAGCTAAGACGTGACATACCCTTTTGCCTTTTCCCCTTTACTATGGGTTGAATTGTGCCCCCTTCATATGTTGAAGTCCTAATTCCTAAAATTGACTGTATTGGGGCATAGGGCCTTAAAATGGTAATTAAGTTAAAATGAGGATTGTCATACTGATCCAGTATGGCTGGTGTTTTTAGAAGAAGAGGAGATTAGGACGCAAAGAAGGATGAAGAGGGAAGGACCACGTGAGGACACAGGAAGAAGCCGGTCAACTAGAACCCAAGGAAAGAAGCCTCAGAAGGGCACCTGGGGGGGGGGGGGGGGTCAGTCAGTTAAGCATCTGACTTCAGCTCAGGTCACGATCTCACCATCTGTGAGTTCCAGCCCCAGATCAGGCTCTGTGCCGACAGCTCAGAGCCTGGAGCCTGCTTCAGATTCTGTGTCTCCCTCTCTCTCTCTGCCCCTTCCTCGCTCTCATGCACTGTCTCTCTCTCTCTCTCTCAAAAATAAAATGAAAACATAAACAAAAAAAGAAGCCTCAGAAGAAACTTAACCCTGCCCACACCCTGCTCTCTGACTTCTGGCCCCCGGAACTGTGATAAAATAATTTCTTTTCTTTTAAATTTTTTTAATGTTTATTTATTTTTGATAGAGACGGGCAGAGCACGAGTGGGGGAGGGGCAGGGAGAGAGGGAGACACAGAATCCGAAGCAGGCTCCAGGCTCTGAGCTGTCAGCACAGAGCCCGACGCAGGGCTCGAACCCATGAACCATGAGACCATGACCTGAGCCAAAGTCGGGCGCTTAACCGACTGAGCCACGCTGGTGCCCCTAAATTACTGTTGTTGAAGCCACCAAGTCTGTGGTACTTTGTTATGGTAGCCCCAGCAAAGGAATACGCCTATCCTTCCCGCCTTCAAGTAGATGTGATGGAGGCAGCTGCAAAAGCCGTCCTGAAACCAAGAAAGCCCTTGTGCTCTTGTAAGATTGTGCAGTGGAGAGTTAGACCGCAGCCGGAATGGCACCATGCAGTTCTCCAGCCTACGTCGCTTAAGGCTCTGTCGTTGAAGACCTTTGTATCAGCAGCCAAACGCAGCTCCTAAAGAGTACGCCTGGTGACCAGCTGTGTGCTTTTTCCTCAGCCAGGATCTCTAACCTTCTTTGCGAAATCCCCCAGCCACCTCTTCTCTGATCTTCTGGGACTCCTCACAAGGAAGCTTCACATGCAGCAACCGACTCCGTGTTCTTCCTCTTGTCTGTCTTCCCCTGTGGACAGCCACCTTATGTTGGGTCACCCAGAGGACCCCCCCCCCAACTGCCACTGCCACTGCAAATGGCATCTTGGGAGCCCTCCAAAGCCAACCCCAATGTACTATCTCCCAGATCTAACCCTGGGGACCTCCGCCCCCACTCTGTGCCATCCTCTGGCATCAGGTCCTGAAGCACCGGGGCCTCGTGACCTTGGCGTCTCTAAGGAATTAGCTCCTCCAGCCTCCAGCTTAACCCACTGAGGGGAGCCAGCCACGTCTTAGGTCCCTCTCTTCAATCACTTCAAAATGCCTCTCTTCGATTACTAAGTAAAGTCATCTTTCAGTTGATTTTCTCTGTCCCCAAATGTTTGCACCAGGAGAAGCATTTATGGAAGTCGGTTGCACTTAAATCAAAATTATCCAAAAACCCCTGTGAAATTCCAAATTCTGGGACCTGAACTACAAGGATTGAGGAGAATGCCCGATTGTGAAAAGATCAGATGAAGTTGACACTGGACCAGTATTGCTGGTTAATGTAGTAACCCTAGTGGAAAGGTTATGTCTGCGAGAGCCCGAAAGCATTTTGGAGCAATCTCAAAGTCCACACTGTCCTCTGTTACTGAGAAATGATTATATCAGAGCGAGGGCAGAAAGCATTAAAAAATTTCCCAGCCTGTTTCCTTTCTCCCTCGAGTTTTGGGCAATCACTTCACAATTGAATTATTTTGCGTCAGGATTTTTTACATCTGAGAAAAAAATCCCTTTTCCAGGCTAAAGGGAAACATACACTAAGGTTCAAAGTGGCTCTCTCATGGAGGAAAGATTATGAATCATTATTTCTTCCTTAGACTTTCCCATAACTTCCAAAGTTTCCATAGTGAGACTGCATGCTGTTTTGTTTTTCAATTTTTTTAATGTTTATTTATTTTTGAGAGAGAGACAGACAGACAGACAGAGCGCGAGCAGGGGAGGGGCAGAGAGAGAGGGAGACACAGAATCCGAAGCAGGCTCCAGGCTCTGAGCTGTCAGCACAGAGCCAGACTCGGGGCTTGAATCCACGAACCCGTGAGATCATGACCTGAGCCGAAGTCAGATGCTTAACCAACTGAGCTACCCGGGTGCCCCAAAAGATGCTGTTTTTTAAAAAGAGAGGAAGGGAGACTGGGTGGCTCAAATTAAGCATCCAACTCTTGATTTGGGTTCGGGTCATGATCTCATGGTTTGTGGGTCCAGGCTCTGCATTGACAGCATGGAGTCTGCTTGGGACCCTCTCTCCCTCTCTCTGCCCCTCCTCTGCTTGCACACGTGCTGTCTTTCTCAAAATAAATAAATAACAAGAGAGGAAACTCTGGTTTCCTTTCACATTTATAAAAACCCAATTCAAACTATTAGACATTTCTATTATTTCCTTTCTGGGTGGAAAAATGGATATGCCAGCAGCTTGCTTTTATCAATGCCACTAACATGATGATTCGATCCTAAACTCCTCAGTGCCAAAGAGTTGCTTCCTCCATTTTGTGCCCTTGTTAAATGGAATGTTTTAGACATTGCGAACATAATCTAAATAATCTAAGTCAGACAATTAAAAACAAAAAGTTTAGGGGCGCCTGGGTGGCTCAGTCAATTAAACGTCTGACTCTTGGTTTCAGCCCAGGTCATGATTTTACGGCTTTGTGGGTTCTCTCTCTCCCTCTGTCTCTGCCCCTCCCCTACTTGGGCTGTCTCTGTCTCTCTCTGAAAAAAAAAAAGTCCAGGGGCACCTCAGTGGCTCAGTCAGTTGAGCATCCAATTCTTGATTGTGGCTCAGATCATGATCCCAAGGTCATGGAATCAAGCCCCACAAGGGGCTCCACGCTGAGCATGGAGCCTGCTTGAGATTCTCTCTCTCGCCCTCTGCCCCTCTCGTCTCTCACACACACACTGTCTCTAAAATAATAAATAAAAGTCTAAGACCAGAAGAAGCAGCTGGCAGTAAGAAGGTAAGTCAGTCTGAGAAGTAGCTCTTACACAGTATCCTGGAGAAACTAAACATACGTCAACATGAAACAGAATGTACTTTTGCAAGACTGCCCCAGCAGGCATTTTTTATTACAAGAGATTTTTTTTTTTTTGGATTTTATTTTTTTAAGTAATCGCGACACCTAATGTGGGGCTCGAACCTGTAACCCCACCGAGGTCAAGAATCACATACTCTTCCAACAGAGCCAGTCAGGTACCCCAAAGATGTTATTTTCAAGTAATCTGTACACTCCACGTGGGGCTTGACCTTACAACCCCCAAGATCAAGAGCCTCACACTCCACTAACTGAGCCAGCCAGGCGCCCCTACAAGAGAATTTTTTAATTCAAGAGAAGAAATGTGCTGAAAGCTAGCAATCCCCACACTAGTGGGCATTCCTAACCACTGGTGGGAAATCGCTCTTAACTTTATTTGGGATCCTTTTAAAGAAATGTCTAGCACTCCTCCCTTCCGCTTCCTCCTCTGTAAAGCAGGGACAGTAACACCAAGAGAGGTTTTAGAAGAATGGAATGAAATATTCAATTTATGCATTTAACTGGTAATAATTTCATTCCGATGTGAGTCCTGGGGAGCTGATTAAATAGGGCATCTCCCCACCCTTTTGCTTCTCATATTTTCCCCCTACTGTCAGCCCTGAGAACTTCAATCCCTTTAACTTCTCCATCTATGTGTGCAGATAGGGGGATGAGAGTAGGAAAATCGGTCAATTTTGCTTCCACTTTGGCAATAGCAGATTAGGGAAGATTATTGAACAAATGAGGACTTTTATCCATGAGCTCCCAGTTTCACTTGTCCCTGATCTCCCAGTTTTTTTCAAGTCGCTGAGATTCTTTTTATTCAGTGTACCGAACCAGGATATTGGCTGGGGAAACAACAACAGCAACAACAACAACAACAACAACAACAACGTCTTGTTAAAGAGGCAGTTCCACCAACTGGAGCCAGGAGCTGGAGCTGCCCTCGGGACCTCTGGGGGGAGGGGAGGGGGGAGGGGGGAAGTTGAGTTAAAAACCTCAGGGCTACACTTGGCCCCTCCGGGTCAGGGTAGCTTCAGCCTCTAGCCCAAGCCTAAATCTGACGGTAGCCAGCAGTTAACTGATTGATTAACCTACAACTACCTACATCCCGTTTACTTCTAACTTCATATCTAAGTGAGTTGGCTGAATCATTGGAAAGACGTTGCCATTTCTGCAAACCAAAAGTGGTTGCAAAGCGGTAATCTCATACAGCTCAATCTTATATTTGTCATTATGTGTACGTCTATTTTATAAATGAGGAAACTTTTCCCCTGAAAAAGCCCTGAATCTTTCCGCTCTCGCCTCCTGAGCCACTTGAAGGAAACGGTCCAGTCTGGGAAACATTTTATAAAGGGAGGCTCTGTACAGGAGTGCCCGTTCCCACCACTTTACCCCCAAACCACTGTCCCGTGGTCCTGCTCCCCCTGTACCCTGCTGGTCTCACAGCTGAGTCAAACCCTGGAAACAACACCCCTGAATTAGCCATTCTCTGTCTGAACAAACAACTACTTCAAAGCATTCTTGTTTGCCTCTTTAGGTGTTTTTGCTAGTGCCACAACAATTAAAGGTAAAAAACAATAATAATTGAAAAAAAAATTTAATGTTTTATTTCTTTTTGAGACAGAAAGAGACAGGGTACAAGCGGGAGAGGGGCAGAGAGAGGGAGACACAGATTCCAAAGCAGGCTCCAGGCTCCGAGCTGTCAGCACAGAGCCCGACGCAGGGCTCAAACCCACAAACCATGAGATCATGACCTGAGCTGAAGTTGGACACTTAACCCACTGAGCCACCCAGGTGCCCCTAAAAAAAAAAAAAGACCTTTGACCAAAGGTTACTAATGCCATACTACCCCCACCTAGATTAAAAGTAATTTGGTATGGATATATTGCATGTGTTCATGTATCTAGATTTGTCTGATTCACAAATATATTCTCTCTCTCTCTCTCTCTCTCTCTCTCTCTCTAGGGTTCTCATGGTTAGCTGCTGGATGAACAAAATGTAATTATTCTACTACTTGTCAAGATGATTGTAAGTTTGGAAATCCATTGTTCTCTTCTCTGAACTTCTGGAATATTATTAGACATCTACTCATTGCTGCAAAATTTATTGAGCACTGTGATGGTTAACTTCATGTTTCAACTTGGCAAGACTATGGTGCCCACTGGTCAGAGGTTTACCTAGATGTTGCTGGAAGGTATTTGGGATAGGAATAACATTTATAATCAGTTGGCTTTATGGAAAGCAGATTACCTTGAGCAAGTCTCATCCAATTAGTTTGAGAGCCTTAAGAGCAAAGACTGAAGCAATTCGGCCTCGAGACTGCAACATAGGAACACTGCCTGAGTTTCCAGCCTGCTGGCCAGCCCTGTGGATTTCAGACTCAGGACTGCAATATCCCTGTTACCTGAATTTCCAGCCTACAAATTTCAGACCTGCCAGCCTTCACAATCATCTGAGCCGATGATTCCTTAAAATAAATCCACCCGCTATCAATTTAGCTATCTATTTAGCTATCTTGTTGGCCTGTTTCTCTGGAGAACCCTAACACAAGCCGTATTGTGCGCCAGGCGCTGTGCTAATTAATGAGGATCCAGATACACCTATTGATGAGACAGTCTCCCTTCACTGCAGAAGAAACACGGTAAGAGAAAAATTATGACATCTTAAGGTAAGGGCTATTCGCATGAGAATAAATTGCTGTGGAAATCAAAAAGGAGATGACTCATTTTGCCTTGGCGTAATCGAAGAAGTTGTGCCATAGAGGTGATATCTGATCTGGAGCTCAAAGGGTGAGAAGGCATCCCGAGGGCGTAGAGGTGTAGAAGAGGTGTTATTCAGGGAAAGGTATTATAGGAACCACTCACAAAGCCCAGGGGCCTGTGACATCAGTATTGTGCTCAAACATTGCAGGTACACACAGGTGCACATTATAAAGTACTATGAGACCGGGATGGAGAAGACAGGGACCAAGTTGTGGAGGTTTTATTGAAACTGAGATATCAAAAGTTGAACACTACTTAGCCAAGGTTGGTGGTGAAGTTTTTTTTATTATTATTATTTTTTTAAAGTCTTTTTAAAAATGTATTTATTGGGGCGCCTGGGTGGCTCAATCGGTTAAGCGTCGACTTCGGCTCAGGTCATGATCTCACAGTTCGTGAGTTCGAGCCCCGCGTCGGGCTCTGTGCTGACAGCTCAGAGCCTGGAGCCTGTTTCAGATTCTGTGTCTCCCTCTCTCTCCGCCCCTTCCCTGCTCATGCTCTCTGTCTCAAAAATAAAGATTAAAAAATAAATAATTAATTAATTTAAAAAACTTTTAAAAATGTATTTATTTATTTTGAGAGAGAGAAAGAGAGAGGGAGAGAGAATCCCAAACAGGTTCTGCGTTGTCAGCGCAGAGCCTGATGCAGGGCTGGCACTCACGAACCATGAGGTCATGACGTGAGCCGAAATCAAGAGTCAGGTGCTTCACTGACTGAGCTAGCCAGGCGCCCTGGTGGTGAAATTTAGAATGAAGGGCTGGCTGAGACTTTGAGGTAAAAAGCAAAACAAATATTATTTCAGCACAAGGCAAACCTCCTCATTTTGAAGCAAGAAGAGAATAAGTCAAGAGAATGTAGCTCTTTATTCAACAAACATTTAATGAGTGCTTCCTCTTGGCCAGGAAATATTCTACGTGGAAATGTTCCATGTGTAAGATCTAGGTCTTAGGCTATATAGTCTGGGGGTAGGCAGAAAGGAATTACATGTTCCCCAGCCCACCAGCCCACCCAGAATTGAATCAAATGAAGGTCATGTTCACAGTGTCAACCATCTCCGGGCAAAGTGTCCCAGTTATTTCAGGAACCCTACTAGCATCAGTCATTACCTCCATTCGGCTCTGGCTCTCTTCAAATACATCTGCTGTTGAAGCCTCTGCTGTCAGAGAATCTGCCTCAGGGCACTTCCACTGCTCCCCCCACCATCCCGCTGAGGGAAAACACCTCCAAACTCTGCTCCAAATGGTGGTTTCACAAATGTATACTTAGGTTAAAAAAATATGTAGATAGATATAGATACAGATATAGACATAGACATAGACATAGACATAGACATAGATATAGATATAGATATACTTAGGTTAAAAATACTAATATAATATATTACATAATACATACATATATAATATATAATAATATATATTACATATTATATATTATCATATTACATATTATATATTACATATTGCATATTATATATTATATGTTATATATATTATATATTATATTGGCAAAAATGTGAGGAATGAGTACATTGTTAGTAGTGATGGGGTTTAGGACATGCTACCCCAAAATATGGCATATGGAATATCTTAAGCAAAAGGAATTTGAGAAAATAGCAAATGCAGAAAGGTGTCACCCACATACCCTGTCCCTTGAAACAGGTCAATGAAATTCCCACGTGAAAGCTGCCTTCTCTGTACTAGGAGAAGGAAGACATTCTTATCACCACACACAGGGAATTTGGGGCTGAGAAATATGTACAAACAAACCGCTTTAAGTACTTTTTTTAATGTTTATTCAGTTTTTGAGAAACAGAGACAGAGTGTGAGCAGGGCAGGGGCAGAGAGAGAGGGAGATACAGAATCCGAAGCAGGCTCCAGGCTCTGAGCTGTCAGCACAGAGCCAGACTCGGGGCTGGAACCCACAAACCGTGAGATCATGACCTGAGCCGAAGTCAGATGCTTAACCAACTGAGCCACCCAGGCGCCCCCAAACAAATCTTTTTAAATTAATCCTTATCTTCCAGTTATTTCTTCATGACTTACTCCTTTTGGCCCCCACCCTTTGTCTTTTTTTTTTTTTAATGTTTATTTATTTTGAGAGAGAGAGAGAGAGAGCACAGAAGAGAGGCAGAGAGAGGGAGGAGAATCCCAAGCAGAGCTCCACTGCTGTCAGCAGAGCCCAATGAGGGACTTGAACTCACAACCTGTGAGATCATGACCTGAGCTGAAATCAAGAGGGGGATACTTACCGCACTGAGCCACCCAGGCGCCCCCCAACCCATTTGTCTCGTCCATTCTTCACAAATTAATTGTTTATTAGTCTAAAAGGTAGAAAAGCTTCCTGCTCTAGTCACCACTTTGGGTCTTTGTTCTCCTGTGAAGACTCCCACATACATGTAAAAATCCAGTCAAATGCGTATGCTTTCCTCCTGTTAATCTGTCTTTGTCAGTTTTTTTTTCGGGCATCCTGAGAGGGTGAAGGAAAACTTTTCCTCCCCTTCGCTGGCAACTCTTGTGACCATTCTGGGAGTGGTGCCCCAACAACGCAGATTTTTAAAACTTAGTGCTGATTTTTTAAAAAGTTAGAAAAGAGGGGCACCTGGGTGACTCTAGTCGGTTGAGTGTCCGACTTCAGCTCAGGTCATGATCTCACAGTTCATGAGTTAGAGCCCGGGCTCCCTGCTGTCAGTATAGAGCCTGCTTCAGATCCTCTGTCCTGCCCCCCCCCCCTTCTCCCCAACCCGGGTGCTCTCTCTTTCTTCCAAAAAAGAACAAGAATTTATTTAAAAAAAAAAAAAAAGTTAGAAAAGAGAAAGGTTTCTGACAAAAGACCATTTATGTGAATTTAAAAACATGCACCCAGGGATGCCTGGGTGGCTCAGTCAGTGAAGTGTCCAGCTTCGGCTGAGGTCATGATCTCACCATCTGAGTTCGAGTCCCACGCTGGGTTCTGCACTGATGGCTCAGAGCCTGGAGGCTGCCTCAGATTCTGTGTCTCCCTCCCTCTGCCCCTCCCTCACTCACTCACACTCTGTGTGTGTGTGTGTGTGTGTGTCTCAAAAAAATAAACATTAAAAAAATAAAAATAGAAAAACAACACACAAAACACCACATATTATATGAGAATACATTCAAGTTCGCAGAGGCATGTTAATACATTGGAATGATTGCTGGTTAAAGAAGGAAATGGGAGTGGAGAATTAATCCATCAAAGGTGGTCAAAGATGATATTTCAAAAATGAAGTTGTATTGGTCAGAGTTCTTCATTGCAAACAGCAGAAACCAACTCTGGTTGATTTAAACATAAAGGGGGGGCGGGGAATGTAAGGCTACTGATTGGGTAGCTCACTGAATCACCTGGAGGACCCAGAGTCTATGCAATAAGAATCGTAACCACAAATTACACCACAGAATTGGTTGGGGGAGGCTACAACAGTTGCGGTCTCTGAGGACCAGACTGTTTGTATTGCCTGAACAAGGAGAAACTGAAAGCTGTCAACATGTTTCTCCAATAGCAGAGGGAAGTTTGCTCACCCAGATTCTTTGCCAAAGAATGGATTCAGCTATGGATTCACTGTCTGGGGCAGATGCACCAGAATGACCAAGCCTGAGTCATGGGCAGTGCCCTGTCTGCAGAGGACGCTGGCAATGACTGTTTTTAGCTCCCCAAGTGAGATGTAGTATCTGCCTCCCCCAAGACTCATAGAAATGAGAGGGATCATTCAGCAGAAGAAAAGGGTCCTGGGGCGCCGGCGTGGCTCAGTCAGTTGGGCGTCCGACTTTGGCTCGGGTCGTGATTTCACAGCTTGTGAGTTTGAGCCCCTGTCTGTGCTGATAGCTCGGAGCCTGGAGCCTGCTTCGGATTCTGTGTCTCCCTCATTCTCTATACCTCACCCACTCACACTCTGACTCTCTCAAAAATAAACAAACATTAAAAAAAAAAAGAAGAAGAAGAGGGTCCTATGATGGGCATTCAAAAGGATGACAAAAGCTTACTAATGAAAGCATGGCCAACACTGGTAACTTCTGCACTGGGTTCAAATCAGAGTCCGTTGAGTTTTACAACTTGAGAGCCACTGGTAACATTTTCCAGAATCGTTTCACTGGAACACTAGAGGCAAGAGACAGATGGTAGTAAGATGAAGACAGAATCAGTGTAGACTATTAAGGAGCTTAACTGTGAATGGAAGGGCTATGGTTTTATGTTTTAAGATAAAAGCGAATTGAGCACATTTTAGGCTAAGAAGGAGCTAGCAGAAAAGGGTTGCCATGGTTAGAAAGTAAACAGATGATTTTAAAAAACCATAACCTAATCAGAGCCCAGGTGGAAAGTTTAACCTCAAAATGCTGTAAGCAGAGATACGGCTTCTCTGAGAGAGGAGGAAAAAAATATATATATATATATATGTATATATATGTATATGTATATATATATATACATATACATATATATATACATATATATACATATATATATATATGTGGCTGCATATAAATGTTTATGTTGGGAAGTCCAGGTGGTGTCTATTGGACGGCTTTTATTTTATCTATGAAGTGGATATGCAAGAAAAACGGAAGGAAGCAGAGCTTGGGTGCTAACCCTAAAAATAAAACTGCCAGTTATTTTACCAGCAAAAACAGGTTTATTTGGAATAGCAGATAACTGCAATCTGGGACAAGCAAGCTGTGGCAAAACCGCAGACAAATCCAGAAGACAAAGGTAAGGAACGGACTGCTCTTTTACGGAGGAAAAGGGGGGAGCAGGGAGGGCTGTTCTAGGCAAAAAGTCCATTGGAATAAACTGGGAGTTCCAAGTATAGGGGCCTTTCCTTGGCTGAGCTGTGACAGAATCCCATTGGCTGGGCTGTTGCGGGTGCGGAAATAAAACCTTCTTCCTCCTGCTGGGATAGTAAAGTAGAAGCTAAGGCGGTACCAGCTCGCAAGCTACCCCTCTTCCCATTGGGTCTGCAATTAACCAAGGGTGGCCGGGCGTGAGAGTTCCCCGCCCCCTGCTGGCTCCTGACTCTGTTTTAAACCAGCTTTCCTTTTATTAATTTTCTTAGGGGTCAATGAGAGAGAGGCCTTGCCGAGAGGGGTGTAATTCTCTACCTGCTAAACGGAAGAGGAGCTGACCACCACCAGGTTAAGAAAAAATACACATATATTACAAGATGGGTGCAGTCACGATTGAAGAGTTTACATCCAAAGTGGTTCTGATCGGCTGATTGTTTCTCCTTCTGCTGCCCAGGTGCGGAAGCAAACAGGCAAAAGCAGGTGTGGCTCCCTGGGTGTGCGGGGCAGGTACAGACAATAGCAGACAAGAGCCTGAGCTGGCAGGTAAGAGTGTCGTCAGAGTGATAGTGCAGAAAGCCACAGATTAGATAAGAAAGGAAATGTGGCCCGGACGGGGAGATAGAGGGATTCAGATATTTCAGAGTTCCTCCGAGGTTGAGGGTTAAAGGTCGTAGAAGTAGAAGAGCAAGGGTGCCTGGGTGGCTCGGTTGGTTGAGCATCCGACTCTCGATTTTTCGGCTCCGGTCATGATCTCCCTGTTCGTGGGTTAGAGCCTTGCATCAGTGTGAAGCCTGCTTGGGATTCTCTCTCTCCCCCTCTTTCTCGGGCCCTCCCGCGCTCTCTCTCTCTCTCTCAAAATAAATAAATAAACTTAAAAAAAAAAAGGAAGTAAAAGAACAAGAGCTAGAAGGATAAGGGTTTGTGGACTCAGTGTGGGCTTTTAGAGTTTTAGATTTTTGAGGTAGAGTTAGGTCCATCCAAGACGTGACCATTAAAAAACAATAACCTTTGATATGAGGTGCAGAGGACAAAAACCATTTAGAGAAACGGCTCAGAAGCCGGAGTTTCTGAAATACCTACCGGTCCTGGCCTTGTTTCCTTTCTTATCTAATCTGTGGCCTGATGGACTATCACTTTAATGACTCTCTCACCAGGCAGCTTCAGGCTCTCGTACCATTTTGTACCTGCCCTGCACTCCCAAGGAGCCAAACTAGCATTCGGGGGCACTTGGCTTGTTCAGTCAGTATGGTTCTTGATCTCGAGGTCGTGAGTTCGAGCCCCACGATGGGCATAGAATTTACTTTAAAAAAAAAGAGAGATTAAATTAAATTAAAGGAAAAGTATTGCACTCGGCAAGAACTAGTCTTAGAGATCATCACACATTCCCATCTGTTACCCACAGGTGGTAGACATGACCCACAATCAGGATTCTCTAAGACGATGGAGATAAAAGGAAAATCTGCCCTCTCCGAGGATAATCATGTAAATGAAGAGTTATATCGGAGGTAGGCAATGAGAGATTCCCAGGCCAGTTAAAGGGAACCGTACCTTGAAGCATCTTTGTTAACACTCCTCAAGAAAGAGGATCTGTCAGGTTGTAGTTGGGTTGGGAATTGAAGCATGAACAAGAATCAGAGACACCGACTCTGACTTGGTAACTCTAGCACAGAGCCAGGCCAGGGGGCACCTGGCCCACGGACCAAGATAACCTGACACAGCCAGACTCCTGCTATAGATCATACCTACGTGACATCAGCCATTCAAGTCGTCCAACTGATTCCCTTTGTGCCACTTCTGTGCTCACCAAGTAATCCTACTGGGATCTGGCTTCCCACATAGATTTTGCAAATAGGACAAAAATGTACCGGGGCGCCTGGGTGGCTCAGTCGGTTAAACATCTGACTTCGGCTCGGGTCACGCTCTCACGGTTGGTGAGTTTGAGCCCTGTGTCAGGCTCCGTGCTGACAGCTCCTCCCCCTCTTGTGCTCTCTTTCTCTCAAAAATAAATCAACATTTAAAAAAAAAAATGTATCGGTTAGGGACACAACTATTTGGTCATGATAATTACAGATCTACTTAATATATGAACAATTAATTCCTTAATTAACAAACAGGCATTTTAGGTTTATATATATGGTTTTGGTCAAAGAGAGGCTCCCAGACCCAAACACCTTGGGATGCCCTAACAATAGAAGTTTAGAGCCTAAAAAGCTAAGTATCATCCCCTGGAAAGTGGCATAAAACACCAGCACCACGTGAAGTAAGATTAGGGTGACAACAGTCCTCCTCTGGGTAACGCTTCTCTGGTTCCATGTCTCTCCTGTAAATCCATCCCGGATTTCTGCATGCCACCTAAACAGAAAAAGCACTCGGCTTCTCTTTCTCTCTAACCAGAGAGTACAGACCAAAGTTAAACTAAGGAAGTTGTGCTGATTGGTTCTGCGGCGGCATATAAATGTATAAACACATCTGCAAGTCGGTGTGACACTCGCACAGGATACAGGGCAAAGAAACGGGAAGGAAAAGACTCTCGGGTCCTAAAATAAGGACAACAGGTTCGTTGCCATCCCAGTAGGGCAAGGTTAATGATTTGGTAACCAGGCCAGAGCTAGGTAGGCCTGCGTGCAGCTGAACTCTCAGTTGGGCTCCACCCCGTGACCTATGCTGTGCAAACAAGCCTTTCTAGAGCTGTAACTATCGCTCCTACCGCTGAAACTAAGGGCGCATTGTATCGAATAGCGTGCCCCGGTATCCCAGAATAAAGTAAATCTATCTTCCACTCTCCTTTGAAATAGATTTGTTGGGGCTGTTCCTCCTCTCCCCCCTGGAAGCAGGCTCTGTGGCTTTTCTAATTATTCTCAGAAAATGCAAGGTCCCCTGGCCCGTTTGGAACCTATCAGTTGCACGTCGCAGTTCAGGCTTTGAACTTCACGTTGAGCTGGAGCCTCTCTTCCCATCGCTCCAGCTCTGGCTCATGGCCAGACAGCAGCAGCTTCTCTTTTTCTCCCACTTTGGGCTTGACTAGTCCACCCCTAACTCACTACCTGTGTTTCTAACGTTTCCAGAAAAATTTTTAGGGAGCAGGGAAATTATTACTTGCGTTATTATGCTTAACTAGCACTCTTTGGAACTGCCAGTGAAAAGTTTACCCTCCTCTAGCGGGCGCTTTTACGAGTTCTGTGAGACCTCTGATCAGTCAGGGTCCTACGGAAAAGAGCATTTGCCCTAGATGGTTCAAGAAGACACCAAGAAAGGGGCTGATGATAGAGGTGTGTGGAGTGCTAATGGAAGAGATGATGTCACACTGGAAAGCCGTTTCCGCTCCGGACGTGAGAGGACAAGGAAAGAGTATAGCACGAGAACCCAGAGAGAGCTGAGGTTATAAAAAAGGAACCGCTTGGACGTAGCATAGTCCTGGGAGGGTGCAAGCACTGCCAATGGCACAATGCCAGTGCAGGGAGGCAGCAGGGGAGAAATGCCTAGAACGTCCTCTCTGTTTTGCTGCTAGTATGTCAGCCTGGCCAAACCCAACTGGTAGTGAGCCAGCAATAGAGCTCAAGTCATAGAGCTCTCAAGAGGATAGCCTCCTGGGAAGGATGAAGGATCTAGGTGAACAAGCAGAAAAACCAGTACACCCCCATCACGGGGGATGTCTCACCTCCACGTCCCCTGATGAAGGCAAGTGCATCCCTGTTATGACAAGTTGCTGACTCTTTCCTAACCCTCTAGGAATTACTCCTGCAATGCTATCCCTCTGCTATGTAGAGAACTACAGAAAATATTCACACATCCTGTTACATATAACATTTACTATTCACTGAGCTACTTGGAACGAGGCATTGTGCTAAGATGCCCTGCGTGCGTTCTCTTTAAACCTCATAATAGCCCATGGAAGCAGATGGTGTTTAACCAGAAAGAGTGATTGAGAGGAGAGAGAGAGGCTGACCCAGAGTGGTCAAATGACTCACTCAAGCCTCAAAGCTGTCTTTCTCTACCAAGTGTTCTCTAGAAACAGCAAAAAGAACACGTCTTTATTATCGTTTGTTTTTGCTCTTTATCCCTCTGCCTCGTCCTTGAAGTTGGCATCAGTATACTTACTTGGACATTGCAAACAGCTGACCTTGGCTCTGAGCACTGAGATTCCCCCTGGGGATTGCTTTGCGTCAAGCTGGTTAAAGAAACCAAATCCCATGTGCCCTCCTTAATTAGCTGGCTCATGCTTTAGCTCATTGGATGTTTTATTTGGAGTTCTTTAGGGAACAACTGTCCTTCTCCCCTGAGTAAGGGTTCTTTCGTGTATTAAGACATGATTTTTTAAAGGGCATCTCCCAAGGGGTGTGAACAACATATGGTATTCACATATGGAGAATTCAGCTTTCCAAAGAGATTGGTTTTCATCACCAACCATCCTCTTACTTGATCAGATCGTTAGGGGGGCTGAACGTGGGCCCTATTCATTCAGCTAGGGGAACACTCAGAGACCAGCCCAGACTGAACACAGCCTGTATTCCACTTAGAATAATGCTCCCCTGGGCTATTCCCAGTGTGGAATGAATCTTCACTGGCAACCCTCTTCCAATGTCTTAATTTCACCAAGACATGCTCTGAAGGAACAAAGCAGCCTTACCTGGATTGCCAGGTATGAATAAGTAACAGGCCTATTGTAGTGGTTAAATCAGCTAATTGGCTCCTAGGACCCTCTATCGAAAGTCTCTTTAATAAGCCTTACAGTTTTGCTCTGAGCATTATTAAACACAAATTAAAGCTTTTCTTCCTTCCTTCCTTCCTTCCTTCCTTCCTTCCTTCCTTCCTTCCTTCCTCTCTTTCTTTCTCTCTCTCTCTTTCTTTCTTTCCTTTTCTTTCTTTTGTTTTTAGAAAATCTGTAGTGCTTTATTTGATTTAGTAAGTAAATAGGGCACCTGGCTGGCTCAGCATGAGACTCTTGATCTCAAGGTTGCGAGTTCAAGCCCCATTTTGGGCATGGAGCCTACTTAGGAAAAAAAAAAAAAAAGGAAATAGAATTACTTCTTTCTGTAAAGGCGGTATTTTTTCCTACAAATTAGTTTTACTAAGATGTAATCTTCATGCAATAGAATTCACCCATTTTAAGTGTATAGTTTGATAAGTTTTGACAAACGTAGACAGTTCTGTAATCAGGACCCCAAACGAGACAGAGAACATTCATCCCCTGGTGCCAGTTTGCAGTCACTCCCTGCCCCGACCCCAAGCCCAGGCAACCACTGACCTGTTTTTTTCAACAGAGGCTTTAGACGTAGAAATTCTTTTTTCACTTAACAGCTAATTTCGTTAAGATTCATCAGTGTCTTTGCCTGTATTGGCGGTCTGCTCCTCCTTACTGGTGAGTAGTATTCCATTACATGGAATGGACCGGGGTTTTGTGATTTTTTTTTTTTAATATCACAATTTGTTTGCCCATTCATCAGGTGGTGGACATTTGGATTATTTCCAGTTTGGGGCTATTGTGAATAAAGCTACCATGAACATCTGAGTGTAAATCTTTGAGCGGACAGATATTTTCATCACATCTCTTGGGTAAATATCTAGCATTGAGATCGTTGGGATGTATGGTAAGTGCATTTTAACTTTATTTTTTTATTTTTTAATTTTTATTTATTTTTTCATGTTTACTTTTACTTTTGAGAGAGAGGGGCACAGAGAATCCAAAGCAGGCTTGGCACTCAGCATGGGGTCTGCCATGGAGCTCAAATTCACGAACTGTGAGATCATGACCCGAGCCGAAGTCAGATGCTCAGCCAAGTGAGCCGTCCCAGGGCCCCTAACTTTATCTTTTAAAAAGTCCAGCTGTTTTTCAGAGTAGCAAGTGCTTCACATCGTTGCCAAAATTAGTATTGTCCTTCATTGAATTTTATCATTCTAGTGGTCTGTAGTGCCATCATGTTATGGTTTTAATTTGTGTTTCCCTAGTGAAGAATTATGTTGAGCATCTTCCCACGTGCTTATTTGCCACTTTTTTCATGGCAAAATGTCTGTTCTAACCTTTCTCCCACTTTTAATTGCACTGCTTAGTTTACTATTGAATTGTAAAATATACATTTTAAATACAAGTTTTTTTTACAAGATGAATTTGGCAAATATTTTCCCTATGTGTGACTTGTTGATTTTCTTAACAGTGTCTTTGGAAGAGCAAAAGCTTTTCATTTTGATGAAATCCAGTTTATTAATTTTTCTTTCTATGGTTAACACTTTTGTGTCCTGCCTAAGAAAACATTGCCTAACCGAACACTGCAAAGATTTCCTCCCTTGTTTTCACCTAGCAATTTTATAATTTTAAAACATTTTTATGTTTATATCTATGATGCATTTCAGGTTAATTTTTATAAATGGCGTGAGGTAAAGGCCAAGTTCTTTTTTTATAAGTATATATTTTCAAGTTCATCCAGCACCCTTTAAGACTATCCTTTCTTGCATTGAACCTTGGCACTTGTGTTGAAGATCAACGACTATATACGTGTAGGTCTATTTCTTTTTTTTTTTTTTTAATTTTTTTTTTTATTTATTTTTGAGACAGAGAGAGACAGAGCATGAGCAGGGGAGGGGCAGAGAGAGAGGGAGACACAGAATCCGAAGCAGGCTCCAGGCTCTGAGCTGTCAGCACAGAGCCTGACGCAGGGCTTGAACTCACAGACTGTGAGATCATGACCTGAGCTGAAGTCGGATGCTCAACCTACTGAGCCACCCAGTCGCCCCTGTGTAGGTCTATTTCTGCACTTGATCATCTATTCAACTGTTATCATTATACAAATATTACACTGTATTGATTACTACAGGTGTATTATAGGTGTATTACTGCAGGTGTATTATAATATATAGGTGTATATATTCCTTAAAATCAAGAAGTGCCCGTCCTCCAACTTTGTTCTTCTTTTTCAAGTTTATGTTGGCTATTGTCAGTCCTTTACATTTGCACATAAATTTGAGAATCATCTGATTATTTTCTACAAAAAAGTTGCTGGGATTTTGATCAGGATTCCATTCAATCTACAGATAATTTGAGGGATAGTGGAATTTAACATTTTAAGAATATCGAATCTACCGATCCCTGAATAGGTGTACATCTCCTAAGTAGGTCTTCTATTTTTTTTTTAAGTTTATTTATTTTGAGAGAGAGAGAGCTCATGCACGTGAATGGGAGAGAGGCAAAGAGAACAAGAGAGAACCCCAAGCAGGCTCTACACCATCAGCGCAGAGCCCAATGCAGGACTTGAACTCATGAACCATGAGATCATGACCTGAGCCAAAATCAAGAGTCGAGCACTCAACCGACTGAGCCACCCAGGTGCCCCCTAAGTAGGTCTTCTTTAATTGTTTTATAGTTTTCAGTGGATGGGTCTTATTCTATTAAATTCATTCATAAGTATTTCATATTTTTGATGATACTTTAAATCATTGATTTAATTTTAACTTCCAATTTTCTTTGCTAAAATGTGGAAATATAGTTTATTTTTTATTATTCATCTTGTGTCCTAAAATCTTGCCGGTTCACTTATTAGTTCCAGTAGCTTTTTCATAGATTCCTTAGAATTTCCTATATAGAAAGTCATGTTGTTTGTGGCATTTTTACCACTTATTTGCCAACGTTTATACTACCTGTATTCCTTTTTTCTTGGTTTGTTAAACTAAGTAGGACATCCAGTATAATACTGAATAAAAGTAGTAGGAGTGGACATCTGTCTTAGTCCATTTGAGCTGCAGTACCAAAATACCATAAACTGAATTGCTTATCAACACCAGAAATTTACTTCTCACAGTTCTGGAGGCTGGAAGTCTGGGTTCACGATTTCAGCACGGTTGAGTTCCGGTGAGAACTTGCTTTTGGGTGGCAGATAGCTGACTTCTTGTATCCTCACGTGGTGGAAAAAAAAAAAAGAGGAAGCAAGATCTCATGACTCATAAGGACATTAGTCCCATGCATGAGAGCTCCACCCTCAGGGCCTCATCTGTTCCTAATTACCTCCCAAAGACATCACCTCTAAATACCATCACGTTGGAGAGTCGAGTTTCAGTTTAAACATTCAATCCATAACAGTATCTTGCCTTGTTCACAGCCTCGTGGAGAAAGCATTCAGTCTTTCATCATTAAGTTAACGTTAGCTAAAATGTTTTGTAGATGTTCTTTATCAGGTTAAGGGAATTCCCTTCTTTTTGTAGCTTGCTGAAACTTGTCATAAATGGATGTTTAATTTTGTGAAATGCTGTTTCTGTATCTATTGAGATGCTATAACTTTTTTTTCTTTCACTCTGTCAATGCAACGAATGATACTAAGTTTTGAATGTTAAACCAACCAGCCTTCCATTTCTAGATAAACTTCATACCGTAATGGTGCATTATCCTTTTGTATATGTTTCTTTTTTTTTTAAGCTAACAAAATTAAAATTTTATTTGTTCATTTATAAGTATTTTAATTTCCAAGATAAATTTTTTTTCCAATATATGAAATTTATTGTCAAATTGGTTTCCATTGTATATGTTTCTTGATTCAATTTCCCAGTATTTAATTGAGGTTTTTGTGTCTCTTTAAGAGATATTGGTCTAGGGGAGCCTGGGTGGCTCAGTCGGTTAAGCGTCCGACTTCAGCTCAGGTCACGATCTCTTGGTCTGTGAGTTTGAGCCCCGCGTCGGGCTCTGGGCTGATGGCTCAGAGCCTGGAGCCTGCTTCCGATTCTGTGTCTCCTTCTCTCTCTGTCCCTCCCCCATTCATGCTCTGTCTCTCTCTGTCTCAAAAATAAATAAACGTTAAAAAAAAATTTTTTTTAAGAGATATTGGTCTATAGTTTGTGCTTATAATAGTCTTGTCAGGCTCTGTTGCCAGGGTTTTGTTGGCCTCAGAAAACAATCTGGAAGTGTCACCTTTCTCTTTTTTTCTGAAAGAGTATGTGTAAGATTGGTGTTATTTCTTCTTTAAATTTTTGATAGAATTCACAAGTGAAGGTTTTTAAAATTACAAATTCAATTTCTTTAGCAGTGTTATGTGGCTATAACGATGTTCTGTTTCTCCTTGTATCAGGTTTAAGTTAGGTTTTTCCAAGAAATTGTATGTTTCATCTAGGTTGTCAAATTTATTGGCATAAAGCCCATCATAATATTACCTTATTATTCTTTCTCAATGATTTGTAGTCATATCTCCTTTTTTATTCTTGATATTTATAATTTGCCTCTTCTATTTTTTACTTTAATCAGTTCTTCTCAATTTTATTAATCTTTTCAGAAAATCAACTGTTTTAATGATCGGTTCTATGTATCCGCAAAATGACCTCCTAAGGCCCAAGGAGTCTTTTTTTTTTTTTTAACTTATTTGAGAGAGAGAGAGAACAGCTCGTGAGTAGGGGAGAAGGGCAGAGGGAGAGAGAGAATCTTAAGCAGGCTTCCCACCCAGCACAGAGCCAGACATGGGGCTCAATCCCACGATGCTGGGATCATGACCTGAGCCAAAATCAAGAGTCAGATCCTCAACCAACTGAACCATCCAGGTGCCCCAGGCCAAAGAGTCTTAAGACTGAAGAAATAGGCCAACGAGGCCAGCAGGATAAGAAATGGTTTATTAAGGGGTGCTATGGACAGAAGGACAGAAGCATGTCTTGGGCAGCCCCAAGACAAGAACCCCACATCCTGTAAGACCTGCTATCTCCAGAGCAGATCAAAGATGTTATGCTTCAGGGTGTACTGAAGGGTGTGGTTACACTAAAAGAAAGAATGTGGGTGGGGTAGGGGCTGTGCTCTGGAAGTGAGCATAAGTACAGAAAAGTTAAATCACTGTGTTGTAGAGCTGAAACTAATGTAACATTGGTGTTGTGTCTAAATGTGGTGTCTCTCTCAATCAGATGGGGGCCCCCAAATGTGGGGTGACGATTGGGTGGAAGCCCACACACAGAGGGTGAAAGAATTCACCTGAGGCAAAACTAAGGAGATACAAGTTTATTGAATATACCACAAAGGAGCAGTGGGCAGAACAGCGAAGGAGAGCCTGTCTGCAACTAGGCAGAGGGTGGGGGGCTATTGTTGTTGTTGTTTTTTAAACTTTATTCATTTTTGAGAGACAGAGAGAGACAGACCACCAGTGGTTGAAGGACAGAGAGAGAGAGAGAGAGAGAGAGAGAGAGAGAATCCAAAGCAGGCTCCAGGCTCTGAGCTGTCAGCACAGAGCCCAACACAGGGCTCGAACCCACGAACCATAAGATCATGACCTGAGCCAAAGTCGGACGCTCAACCGACTGAGCCACCCAGGTGCTCCATGTGATTCCTGGATTTTGATGTCTGTGTCTTTCCCCAGGTTAGGAAAGTTTTCTGCTATGATTTGCTCACATAACCCTTCTACCCCAATTTCTCTCTCTTTCTCTTCTGGGACCTCTATGATTCTGATGTTGTTCCTTTTTAATGAGTCGCTGATTTCTCTAATTGTTAAATCGTGCTCTTTTGCCTTAATCTCCCTCTTTTTTTTTTTCTGCTTCGTTATTCTCTATAAGTTTGTCCTCTATATCGCTGATTCTCTGTTCTGCCTTGTCCCTCCTTGCCACTGCCGCATCCATTCGTGATTGCAGCTCAGTAATAACATTTTTTAATTTCATCTGGACTAGTTTTTACTTCTTTTATCTCCGAAGAAAGGGATTCTAATTTATTTTTGACTCCAGCTAGTATTCTTATTATCGTGGTTCTAAATTCTGGTTCAGACATCTTGCTTGTATCTGTGTTGGTTAAGTCCCTGACTGTCATTTCTTCCTGCTCTTTCTTTTGGGGTGAATTCCTTCGTTTCATCATTTTGAAGGGAGAAAAGGAATTAATGAGGTAGAAAAAGTTAAAATTAAAAAAAACTTAATTTTTTTAATTTTAATTTTTTTTAACTTTAACACACACACACACACACACACACACAAATTGAATAAATGATGCTAGATCCTACGTGTGTTTTGGTCTGGGTGTTGAAAGTGGCTTGATAGATTAGAGAAAAAAAGGGGAAAGAAGAAAAAAAAAGGAAATTGTTTGAAAATTTGAAAAACTGAATACACTGAAGAAGACTAAAATGAAATGATGGAAGTAAACTAGAATTTGAAAAAATGTATACTAAAGTAAAAAATATAGAAAAAAATTAAAGAAAAATATTTTAATAAAAATTAAAAGTAAAAATGAATTTTTTTCTTTCTGTATTCAAGAAAAAGAGAAAAAATGGAAAAGAGAAAAAAAGAAAAAAAAGGAAATCGTTTGAAAATGTGAAAAAATGAATACACTGAAGTAGACAAATAAAATGATGGAAGTAAAATAGAATTTGAAAGTTTACACAAAAGTAAAAAATATGGAAAAAAAATAAAGGAAAATATTTTTAATAAAAATTGAAAATAAAAATGATTTTTTTCTCTTTCTGTATTCAAGAAAAAGAAAGGAAATGAAAAATAGAAAAAATAAAAAGAAAGAAAGAAGGAAAGGAAGAAGGAAGAAGAAAGAAAGAAAGAAAGAAAAAATTGAATAGATGGACCTGCTAACAGACTGAAATACAACTAAAATTACATTGTTTTCCCCTAGAAGTCA
This sequence comes from Panthera uncia, assembly GCF_023721935.1. NCBI lineage: Eukaryota > Metazoa > Chordata > Mammalia > Carnivora > Felidae > Panthera > Panthera uncia. Next base: position 39,552,512 of record NC_064807.1, read on the forward strand.
GACTATGAAGCGCTTTATAGTCCATAAACTAAGCAGGTGGTGAGACTTCTGTTCTTGAAGAGCGAGGTTGGCCCAGTTGCATGGGGCTTAGTGTAACAGCTCCGTTCTCCACTAGATGGCACTGTTAGCCTAATGGGGTGGATTGTTGTGGCGCTTGTAGGTGTGTATGCACATGCAACGAAGCAGTAAAAATGGCGTCACCCAGTTACCCAGTCTCTGGTATCAGAACTCTGTTCTCCCTAATCAGCAATCGTGCACTCATTCTTTGTCTTCAGCTTTCATCCACTCCCCAGTTTTACACTGTCTGTGACCAAGCCCCAGGTAGTACCTCTCTCCCGAGTTTTGTCTCAGATGTGGCTGTTTTCCCCAGCCCCTTACTTCTGAGGGACTGCAGCTTTCACCCATTCTGTCCCTCTGCGGAGGGTCTCACCAAGCAATGGCTGAGTGACAGCCGCACCCAGGAATGTTCGAGGGACCATGCTGCTGCCGATGCCCAGAGACTGTGGCCAGGTGCCAGCCCGCCCCAGAAAAAGTTCACGGGATCATGTAGCAGCAGCGTTTCAGGGATTATGGAAAATCACAACACACATCTGGCACCAGGCTTCACCCTTACCGACCTTGTCCCAGCACCAGTGAATGTGGCCATTCTCTGGGGTCTGCTAGGACCAGGTGGCCTCAGAGTCTCTACCAAATGTCCTTTCAGCAGTGGAACCACTTCTCCCTGTGTGGCCCGAGAACCTCCCAGACCCCACTCTGCTCCTGGGGATTTGCCCTTCCCAGTGGAGCACCACCAGGTATCGAGCTGTGGAGTTGCAGACTCCCGCTGTTCCCACTGTTTACAGTCTTAATGGAATTTAAACCCTCTCCTTTCTCCTTTCTCCCTTTTTAGTTCAGTCCCTGCGGCTGTTTCCAATTTTCCATTTTCTCTCCAGCTGCTTTTGGGGACGGGTGCTTTTCCCATATTCTCCCCACATCTCCATCCTCTCTCTGCATGCAAAAGGACCTCCCTGCCCTTCGCAGCTTCTCGCTCCCCAAATTCACCTCTCTGTGCCGCTTACCTGCTGAATTCTGTGGTTCAGGTTGTGCAGATTGTTGTGTTAATCCTCAGATCGGTTTTCTAGGCGTGCAGGATGGTTTAGTGTTGGTCTGGCTGTATTTCATGGACGAGAGACACACAAAAAACTTCCATGCTGTTCCACTATCTTGGCTCCCTCCCGGATTGTTTTCTTAATTTCTCTTTCTGTTGCATCATTAGTGATGTATAGAAATGCAGCAGATTTATGAATGTTGATTTTGTATCCTGGGACTTTACTGAATTAGTGTATCAAATTCTAGCCGTTTTTTGGTGGAGTTTTCAGGTTTTCTATGTAGAATATCATGTCATCTGCAAATAGTGAAGGTTTGATTTCTTCCTTGCCAATTTAGATGCCTTTTATTTCTTTTTGTTGTTCGATGGCTGTGGCTAGAACTTCCGGTACCATTAGAATAAAAGCAGTGAGAGTAGATATCCCTATCTTGTTCTTGACTATAGAGGAAAAGCTCTCCATTTTCCCCTATTTAGAATATTAGCTCTAGGTTTCTCATAGATGGCCTTTATTATGTTGAGGTATGTTCTGTCTAAACCTACTTTGTTGAGGGTTTTTATCATGAATGGATGTTGCAGTTTATCAAATGCTTTTTGTTCTTCTATTGAAATGATCATATGGTTCTTATCCTTTCTTTTAATAACGTGATATATCATGTTGATTGATTTGTGAATATTGAACCACCCTTGTAATCCAGGAATAAATCCCCCTTGATTGTGGTGAATGATTTTTTAAATGTATCATTGCATTGGATATGGTTTGCTAGTATTTTGTTGAGGATTTTTATATCTATGTTCATCAGAGATATTGGCCTGTAGTTCTTTTTTTTTTTTTTTTTTTTTTTTTTTGTTTTTTTTTTGGGTTTTGTTTTTTTGGTTCTTTATCTGGTTTGGGGATATCAGGGTAATGTTGGTCTCAAAATGAATTTGGAAGTTTTCCTTCCTTTCCTACTTCTTGGAATAATTTGATAATAATAAGTATGAATTCTTTAAATGTTTGATAGAATTCGCCTATGAAGCCATCTGGTCCTGGACTTCTGTTTCTTGGGAGTTTTTTGATTACTGATTCAACTTCTTTGCTGGTCATCAGTCTGCTCAAATTTTCTATTTCTTTATGTTTCAGTTTTGATCATTTATATGTTTCCAGGAATTTATTCCTTTCTTCTAGATTATCCAATTTGTTGGTATATAGTTTTACATAATATTTTCTTATAATTGTTTGTATTTCTGTGATGTTAGTTGTTATTTCTCCCCTCTCATTTGTGATTTTATTTATTTGGGTGCTCTCTTTTCTTTTTGAGAAGTCAGGCTAGAGGTTTATCAATTTTATTAATTTTTTTCAGAGAACCAGGTCCTGGTTTTATTGATCTGTTCTATTGGGTTTTTTTTTTAGTTTCTATAATCATTTATTTCTGCTCTAATCCTAATTATTTTCTTCCTTCTGCTGGCTTTAGGCTTTGTTTGTTGTTCTTTTTAAAATTCCTTTCAGTGTAAGATTAGGCGGGTTTTTTTGAGATTTTTCTTGCTTTTGAGTGGACCTATATTGCTATATACTTCCCTCTTAAAACCACTTTTGCTGCCATCCCAAAGGTTTTGGACCACTGTGTTTTCATTTCATTTTGTTTACATGTATCTTTTTACTTCTTCTTTGATTTCCTGGTTCACCTGTTGTTTAGTAGTATGTTATTAACCTCCATTATTTGTGGTCTTTCCAGATTTTTTCTTGTGGTGACTTCCACTTTCATAGCACTGTGGTCAGGAAAGGTGCATAGTCTGACTTCAGTTTTCCTTAATTTGTTGAGGCCTGTTTTGTGGCCTAATCCATGATCTGTTCTGAAGAATGTCCCATGTGCACTTGAAAAGAAAGTGTATTCTGCTGTTTTGAGATGAAATGTTCTGAATATATGTGTTATGTCCAGCTGGTCCAGGGGCACCTGGGTGGCTCAGTTGGTTACACGTCTGACTCTTGGTTTCAGCTCAGGTCATGATCTCACAGTTTGTGAATTCGAGCCCCATGTCAGGCTCTGCACTGACAGATGTGGAGCCTTCTTGGCATTCTCTGTCTCCCTCTCTCTCTGCCCCTCCTTTGCTTGCTCACTCTCTTTCTCAAAATACATACATACATACATACATACTTTTTAAAAATAAAAATAGGGGTGCCTGGGTGGCTCAGTTGGTTAAGCATCCAACTTCAGCTCAGGTCATGATCTCACCACTCATGAATTCGAGCACCACGTTGGGCTCTTTGCTAACAGCTTGGAGCCTGGACCCTGCTTCAAATTCTGTGTCTCCCTCTCTCTCTGTGCACCTCCCCCCCCCCACTCTCTCTCTCTCTCTCTCAAAAATAAATAAACATTAAAAATTTCTTTAATTTATTTTGAAAATGTTTTTATTTACTTTTCAGAGATAGAGGGACAGAGCACTAGCTGGGGAGGGGCAGAGAGAGAGGGAGACACAGAATCCGAATCAGGCTCTAGGCTCTGAGCTGTCAACACAGAGCCCAACGCAGGGCTCGAACTCATGAACTGCAAGATTATGACCTGGGCCAAAGTCAGACACTAAACTGACTAAGCCACCCAGGTGCCCCAACATTAAAAAACATTTTTTTTAATAAATAAATAAACTTTATTCATTTATGAGAGACTGAGAAAGACAGAAGAGGAGCAAGAGAGGGGCAGAGAGAGAGGGAGACACAGAATCCGAGGCAGGCTCCAGGCTCTGAGCTGTCAGCACAGAGCCCGACGTGGGGCTTGAACCCACAGACTGAGAGATAGTGACCTGAGCCAAAGTCAGAAGCTCAACCAACTGAACCATCCAGGTGCCCCTGTCTTGCTGCTTTTAAGATTTTTTTTCTTTATCATTACATTTTGAAGATTTAATTACAATATGTCTTGTTTTGGACCTGCTTTTGTTGATTCTGTTGGGAGTTCTCTGTGCCTTTTGGATCTGGATGTCTGATTCCTTCCCCAGATTAGGGGTGTTTTCAGTTTTATTTCTTCACATAAATTTTCTGCACCCTTTTTTCCTCTCTTATTCTCCGGGGACTCCTGTAATACAAATGGTACTATGTTTGAGGGAGTCACAGAGTACCCTAAGTCTGTTCTTGTTTTGCATAATTCTTTTTTCTCTCTTTTGTTCAGCTTGATTACTTTCCATGAGTTTGTCTTCTAGGTCATTAATTCATTCCTCTGCTTCTTCCAGGCAGCTGTTCATGGCATCAAGTGTGTTTCTAATCTATTTATTGCACTCTGTTGATCTGATTCTTTTTTAACTCTTTTATCTCTGTGGTAAAGGGTTTCACTGTCTTCCATTCTTTTCGCAAGTCTAGCAAGTATCCTTATAATTGTTTCCTTAAATTCTCCATCAGGCATGTTACTTACCCCAGTTTCACTTGGATCTCTGGCCGTGGCTTTGTCTCGTTCTTTTATTTGGGATGAATTCCTCTGTCTTCTCATTTTGTCTAAGTCTCTGCCTGCTTCTCTGTATTAGAAAAGCCAGTTATGTCTCCTGCTTCTGAAACTAATGGACTTACAAAGAAAAAGTTATGTAGTGTCCAGGATCTGGCTCTTCGGGGAGTATCTCCAGTATGTGCTGTGTCCACGCTGCTGATTTGGTGTTCTGTGTGCTCTTTCCTTTTTATTTTTGAATGTTTATTTATTTTTGAGAAAGAGAGAGACAGAGTGTGAGTGGGGGAGGGGCAGGGAGAGAGGGAGACACAGAATCCGAAGCAGCCTGACGCGGGGCTCAAACCCACGAATGGCGAGATCATGACCTGAGCCAAAGTCAGGCTTTCCCTGTGAAGCTCATTGACTTTTAAAACTCCAAACTTTAAGCCTCTGTGGTTACAAGAACTCACAAAATTCAGCCCCTCTCGTTTGCTAAGCCAATGACTATAGGGAAATGTTCTTGTGCATTTCCCTGTATGCCTCTCTCTCTCTCTCACCCTTCTCTGAGACCACATCTCCCTCCCTTCCACAGCAGCCAGGATCCATTTCTCCCCTAAACACATCTCTTGCACTCCCTACCTTCTTCGACGTGGCCTCTTTTCTCCCTTTAGTTGTGGAGTTTGTCCTGTCAGCCTTCAGATTGATTTATTGAGTGTTTAGGATGATCTGATAGTTACATAGTTGTATTTGAGGGACAATGTGAGCCTAGAATCCTCCTACTCCACCGCCATCTTTCTGTCTGTCTCTATATCCATGATTTGTGTGTGTGTCTTTTTGTTCTATGATACAACAAATTTCAGAGAGGAGAGTTAAACTCTCCAAGTAGAATTGTAGACTCATCTACTTCTTTCTTTCAGTTTTTGCTTTGCTAGGTTTCAGGGAGCCTCGTAAGTGTGCATGCGTCCCCACCTCAGCCAGTGAGCCAAGGGAGCTACCGCGTGACCATTTCTGGCTACTCTGTCCTCTCCTGTCCCCTAGGACAGTGCCTCCTCGTTGGTTCCTTGTCCCACAAACTCCACCCTTCTCAGCTGCTCCAGAAGCCCGGTGTTCTTGACTTGAGCTCTGTGTTCTGCAGTCTGGAGAATGCCCACAGGCATAAATCAGAGCCAAACAAACGTGGAGCACACATCACTTATTTCCCTCCTTTCAAGGATTATAGCCCCCACCTATCTGTCATCTGTGCCTAAAAACAGCTGTTTCATAACTTTTTTTCAGCTTTAGAATCGTTTATGGTAGGAGGGAAAGAACAGAACTGGTTACTCCTTTAGTCTATAAGTTATGTAATAACACATACATGCTGTATATTATTACCGACAGAAGTTAATGTTATGTGTACATTTAGGTTTTTTTTACTTATTAAACATAAAATCTTTTAATAGCAAAACTAAAACAAATTCAGGAGGAGGAAGATAAAGAAGAGTACAAAGCATAGCTTGCGCAGAAGCGTAAACCACACTTTCTATCCATAAATGTCTTTCCCAATATAAAAACCACTTTTCTCCCAACGGGATTTTTTAATCCCGCTATTTATGTAGTAACTTTTTCCCACACCCCATTACATTTGGTTTACATTTTGGAGTTCTACATAAGAATTTCATGTGAAAAATATTCACTACCAAAAATGGGAAGAAAGTTTTAAAATAACTTTTATGCACCAATCCAAAAAAGTAAAGAAGGCAATGTACCTCATGCCTGAAATAATGTTGTGTGAACCAGACTAACGCCATCTTAGACAAATTGGCCATGATGGCTGCTCTGTGACTTGAGGCCTCCTGGAGAACAAGCCCTGCCCTCCACATTCTTTCTTTTGTTTAACCACACACCCTTAAGTCCACCCTTGGGGCACAGCATCCTTGATCTGCTCTGGAGATAGCAGAGCAGATCTGCTGTTTTTTTCATTTTATTTTATTTTTTAATTTTTTAAAGTTTATTCATTTATTTTGAGAGAGAGAGAGAGTGAGCATGACTGGGGTAGGGGCAGAGAGAGAAGGAGAGAGAATTCCAATCAGGCTCTGTGCAGAGCCCAACTTGAGGCTCAACTCAACGAACCATAAGATCATGACCTGAACTGAAATCAAGAGTCTGTGCTTAACTGCCTAACCTACTGAGCCACCCAGGCACTCCTTTTTTCTCTCTTTCTCTTTTTTTTTTTTTTTTTTTTAAGTGTATTCATTTATTTTGAGAGAGAGAGAGTTGCAGGAGGGGCAGAGAGAGAATGAGAGAGAGAGAATCCTAAGCAGCTTCTGCATCGTCAGAGCAAAGCCTGATGCAGGGCTCGAACCCAGGAACCGAGAGATCATGACCTGAGCAGAAATTAAGAGCGGGACTCTCAACAGCCTGAGCGCCACCCAGGTGCCCCTGGAGATAACAGTTCTTACGGGAGGTGAGTTTTAGGAAATTTATTCATCTTGCAAGTGCCAGAGACATGCTTCTGTCTGTAAGTCCCTTAATAAACCATTTTTTTGTGGGCCTTTTTCTTCAATCTTATGACTCCTTTGGCCTTTGGAGGTCATTTTGCATGTACCTTCCTTTCATGGAACAACTGTATAGGTAAGTTCAAAGTCTCCTGAGAATGACAGACCACACTGATCTGGTACAACATTAAAAAATTTTTTTTCTAGGGACGCCTGGGTGGCTCGGTCAGTTAAGCATCCGACTTCGGCTCAGGTCATGATCTCACGGTGGTCCGTGAGTTCGAGCCCCGCGTCGGGCTCTGTGCTGACCGCTCAGAGCCTGGAGCCCGTTTCAGATTCTGTGTCTCCCTCTCTCTCTGCCCCTCCCCTGCTCATGCTCTGTCTCTCTCTGTCTCAAAAATAAATAAACGTTAAAAAAGATTTTTTTTTTAATTTTTTTCTAAAAATTAGCAAAGGAATAATGAAGAATGTCAAGAATACACCATAACCTTTGCAGAGGCTAACAAAATGTCACACCAGTATGGCACATATCTACAGAGCTAATTACAGTTCTCTAAAGCAGAAGGGATCCTTAACGGACTCAAAGGCCGTGAAATCAGAAGCATGGCATGTTTAGAGCAATGCAAGAGCCTCCATTATACACTAATTCAATCTCTTCACTTTACAGGTGAGTAAACTAAGCCACCACCTAATTAATAACGCAGCTGAGCTCAAGGTTGAGCTTTCCCGCCTCCAAGTGCATTCCATTGTCCCTGACATCATGGCTGCTGCCATAGACTCAATATCAGTACAGGCCCCCGGGTGCATGTGATAAGACCTAAGAGAATCTAGAAGTCGCTGTGAAGAGGGAAAAATGAGTGTTTGGTCTGAGAACACTTTGTTCAAGTTCCCATGCCCTCTGCTATGGTCTGAACGTTTGTGTACCCAGGTGTCTGTGCAAATCCATATGTTAGCACCTATCCCCCCCACCCCCAGTGATGGTATTAGGAGGGGGTACCCTGGGAAGTGACTGGGTCCTGAGAGCAAAGCCCTTATGAATGGGACTAGAGAGAGAAAGGTTTTTCCCCTTCTGCCATGTGAAGTTACAAGTGAAAAGTTGGGAATCTAGGATGTGAGCTGTCACTAGACACGATCTGCTGGTGCCCTGATCTTGGACTTCCCAGCCTCCAGAGCTGTGAGAAGTAAATGCTTCTGGTGTATAAGCCACCCGGTCTGTGACAGACTGAGGCAGCTTATCTTCCTCGGCCAAGTTAATTCATCTGTAAAAAGAGGCCTCACTCAAGTGGCCACGTTGAGGATATTTTTAAATGTAATAATGCATATGCGATCTCCAACACCATGTCGGCAACACAGTTGGCACAAAATGAAGGCCAGTATCCTCCCTTTTCTTAGTCACACTGGCATGCAAGTTGGATTCAAGGCCAAATAACCTCAACTTAAAAAATAATAATAATAACAAGCACCAATAGTTGAGAGACAATGAAATTCGTAAGCATTTTTGTTGGTGCACTTTGTTGGGATGAAGGCAGGCTGCAGCACAGAGGAATGCTGCATGCCAGACCCCGCCCGGTTTCCAGCCTGCACATCCCTCCTACTGGCTCCCCACTCACATCCCAAGGGCAGGCAAGGTCTTCCTCCAGTTCCCAGGACCAATCTTGATCCGGGGCCAGATGTGCTCAGATGACTCCACCTCTATATCTGGCTGTCAGTCTAATTCTGACCTATTGCCCAAGTCTTGATGGCTGGATTTCTTGGTGCTTTCCTATTTGAGTCCCTGTCCCACTGACCTGATTTCTACTTTTCCCCGACCTCATTATCGTTCTGCTGTACACACCTGATAGGAAAGCCCTGACCTTGTCACGTTGGCTGCTCTTGCAAGCCAAAAATTACAATGGTTTCCTGGCACATAATGGTTTCCCAGAAGCCATGAGCTTGTTGCCGTGCCATCGTCTTGTCCTTAAATATGCCTAAATGATCCAAGGAAAGGGGCCTGGGTGGCTCAGTCAGTTAAGCATCCGACTTCAGCTCAGGTCATGATCTCACCACTCATGAGTTCAAGCTGCACATTGGACTCTGTGCTGACAGCTCAGAGCCTGGAGCCCGCTTTCGATTCTGTCTCCCCCCTCTCTGCCCCTCCCCCACTTGTGTGTGCACGTGCACACAGTGTCTCTCTCTCTCTCTCTCTCTCTCTCTCTCTCTCAAAAACAAACATTAAAATAAATTTTTAAAAAATGCTCCAAGGAAAGGGAGTGGTGATGGAACAGGTTCTTGCCTGCAAATTCTGAGAACTTAGAGACAGAACATGGTAAGAGCTGAGTCACCCCTGATGATGTTCAGGAGAAAAGCCCATAAGCTCTTCCTGATTCTGAAGGACCCACCCTGTTGCTACCTTTCCTGAGACTTGGCTCTTTAGCTCTGCCTTCTCTTGAGAGCTTCTAGAATTCATCGAGTCTTTGCTTAAGTGATAGAAGATCCGTGTCTGGTGCTCACCTCCACATGAGCCTTATCCAGTATACGTCTCAACTGTTGACTATTTACCTGAACTCAGCGTGTCCTGCTGTGAGTCCAGGACCTCTCTTTCGATCGACGTGCCCACCCAGGCCAAGTCTTAAAGCATAAAAATACACACTGGTTTTGGGGCGCCTAGGTGGCTCAGTCGGTTGAGCGTCTAACTTCGGCTCAGGTCATGATCTCACAGGTTATGAGTTCAAGCCCCGCGTCGGGCTCTGTGCTGACGGCCTGGAGCCTGTTTCAGATTCTGTGTCTCCCCCTTCTCTGCCCCCACCCCACTCATGCTCCGTCTCTCTCTCTCTCTCTCTCTCTCTCTCTCTCTCTCAATAATAAATAAACATTTAAAAAATTTTTTTTAAAAATACACACTGGTATTTCACATTGAGATTTGCCCCAGCTTCTCCAGAGGATCATAGTTTTGGGAACTTACTCTAGTAATAGCAATTTCTTCAGTCGTATTCACTTATTCATCTACCCATCCATCCATTCAGCCCTGTATGGAACATCTACTGCACACAAGGCACTGTCAGTGGGTCCACGGTTATGAAAACACAGCAGATAGCATTTCCGGTTTTCAGCATCATAGACCAGTGAAGGTAACTGCCATACCAATAAATAAGGTCGGTACAAAGGCCCAAGAACTCTTATGGACGTACAAATATGGGCAATGAAAGCACTGAGTTAGGAGCAAATGGCTGTCTTCACAAAAGGGGTCAGGAAATCTTCACAGAGCAGCTAGTTTCAAATGAGTATTGGAGGGGCACCTGGGTGGCTTGGTCGGTTAAGCGGCCGACTTCGGCTCAGGTCATGATCTCGCGGTCCGTGAGTTCAAGCCCCGCGTCGGGCTCTGTGCTGACAGCTCGGAGCCTGGAGCCTGTTTCAGATTCTGTGTCTCCCTCTCTCTGACCCTCCCCCGCTCATGCTCTGTCTCTCTCTGTCTCAAAAATAAATAAACATTAAAAAAAAAAATTTTTTTTTAAATAAAAAAAAATAAAATGAGTATTGGAGAGGGTGCCTGGGTGGCTCAGGCAGTTGAGCACCCGACTTTGGCTCAGGTCATGATCTCACAGTTCATAGGTTCGGGCCCTGCATCAGGCTGTCCTGACAGCTCAGAGCCTGCAGCCTACTGTGGATTCTGTGTGTGTCTCTCTCTCTCTCTGCCACTCTCCCGCTTGTGTGCACCCCCGCCAAAGGTGAATAAATAAACATTTAAAAATAAAATGAGTGATATGTCCCGATTCGAGAGACCCCCCGAAAACAAACCACCAGAGTCCAGAGTCAAAGCCAAGCGGCAAGGGTCGTTTATCGCAGGTTCGAATCCGGTCCTCTGCGCACTCTTTGCCGGTGACGCTAAGAGGCCCCGAGCAAGGATCTTACAGCTTCTTTTATAGACAGGCACAAACAAGTGAGAGATTTTTTTGAGGTTACAGAGCTGTTATTGGTTGACATTTAAATTTGAACGCTCAGCAGAACTTGTTTGGTTCCCGCCTCACATACCTTTGTGTGGCTTGTAGTTGAGGGGACGAGACAGACTTGCTTTGAGATCAAATATTGGTTTCTTGTTGGAGACTGGAGTCTGTGCTGCTTCAGTTGTCAACTTGAATGGGGTAACAACTACAAAACCAAAGAACAACCCCCCCATGTCAGACTACGACCGGGCGCGCCCTGGCTGGTTTCGGGAACAGCGGGGGAGGGGAAAGATCTTTTCTTTGCAGTTGTGAGTACACCTGGTAATCTTTCTCTTAGCCTCTCAATGAGTATTGGAGAAAGAATGAGTTCACCAAGAGAAAAAGGGTAGTACTGCTTTAAGAAAACACTGTAAGAATGACATATTTGTTAACCATTTAACCCTGCAATCCCACTTCTGGGATTTATCCCACAGAAATATATGTACATGCAACAAATGATTTATACATGAGATTAACAATTGCAGCATTGTTTGTAAGAATTTGAGATTATAAACAATCCACGTGTGGGGGCCCCTGGGTGGCTCAGTGTAAGTGTCCAACTTCGGCCCAGGTCATGGCCTCATGGTTTGTGAGTTCAAGCCCCACACTGGGCTCTCTGCTGTCAGCACAGATCCCGCTTCAGATCTTCTGTCCCCCTCTCTCCCCGCCTCTCCCCTGCTTGTATGTGTGTGTGTGCACACGTGTGCTCTCTCTCTCTCAAAAATAAACATAACGATGGGGCGCCTGGGTGGCTCAGTCGCTTAAGCGTCCGACTTCGGCTCAGGTCATGATCTCACGGTCTGTGAGTTCGAGCCCCGAGTCGGGCTCTGGGCTGATGGCTCAGAGCCTGGAACCTGCTTCCGATTCTGTGTCTCCCTCCCTCTCTGCCCCTCCCCTGTTCATGCTCTGTCTCTCTCTGTCTCAAAAATAAATAAACGTTAAAAAAATTTTTTTAAATAAATAAATAAACATAACAAAATTCACATGTACATTAATGAGCACAGTTTAAATAAACATGGCATCTTCACTTGGTGGAAGACTATGCAGCTGTAAAAAAGAATGAAGAGGGTCTCTCTGAAAGCTCTCTAATCTGAGACATCTTTAAGATATAGTGCTCAGTAAAAAAAGAATAGCAACATTTAGAACAATACTGTCTTTTTTTTTTAACTGGGGTAAAATAAGAATATACACTTATATTCACATTTATATGAAAATGCTATACACATAATAGACATCGGATAAAAATGGTTACTATTGAGTACGGGGACAGTAGAAGGGGAGAGAGTGACACTCTTCGTTAAACACTTAAGTTTTTCAGGGTTTTTTTGACAGATACCTATTAAAAACGTGAGTAATTTTGCAAAGAATGTGTTGCAGGGAGACACTGAAGTTGGATACAGAGCTCAGGAGACTTTTTTTTTAACTGCTCCATGAGTCAGAAACTTTCTAGCAAAAGAAAATCAGAAGAGAATATTTTGTTTCACCTCCCTCTTACGTGGGTAGTGACACTCTAAGAGCAATGACATAATATGAGAATAGGTGTGTGCAAAAACACAAACATGAGTGGAGACTTATGGCTGATGAGAGAGCGAAACATTGTTGGCAGAGAAGCCTTCCATCTAGATTCGGAAGCAGAATTTCGATTCCTTCTTATGTGGGTGTATTCATTCAATGTACACAACATTTCTTCTGCCTTATTCCTGAAAGGATGTGAAGGCTTTTCATTTAAAACCCTGGGAAAATAAAAACAAATATTATTGTGTATCCTAAAGTCATCTTCCAATTAAAAAATAATCCACTGAAATTTTAGTTTTTTTTAATGTTTATTTTTGAGAGAGAGAGACAGAGAGACAGAGTGAGGGGAGGGAGGGGCAGAGAGAGAGGGAGACACAGAATCCGAAGCAGGCTCCAGGGTCTGAGCTGTCAGCACAGAGCCAGACTCGGGGCTTGAATCCACGAACCCGTGAGATCATGACCTGAGCCGAAGTCAGATGCTTAACCAACTGAGCTACCCGGGTGCCCCAAAAGATGCTGTTTTTTAAAAAGAGAGGAAAGGAGACTGGGTGGCTCAAATTAAGCATCCAACTCTTGATTTTGGCTCGGGTCATGATCTCATGGTTTGTGGGTTCAGGCTCTGCATTGACAGCATGGAGTCTGCTTGGGACCCTCTCTCCCTCTCTCTGCCTCACAAACTGTAAGATCATGACCTGAGCCGAAGTCGGACGCTTAACCGACTGAGCCACCCAGGCACCCCAATCTAAAATTTTGAGCTTTAGAAGACTCTTTCGTGGAGAGTGTAGGATACAAGGTGGAAAAGTCTCGATTTACTCCAGGCAATGGGCCAGTGAATGTCACCAGATGGGCTTTTTATATGTTTTTTCCATCCTTTCAAGCCTCAGTGCCCTCCTCTTCAAAAGGAGAACAATAATCCCCTCTTAGCCATTTCATGCCATCTGATTATTATAAAACTCATTCAGATGCTCAACTGAAAGAAGATGAAATTATGTAAACTCAGTGTCTTTCAAATTAGAGTGTCCCCTAACATTTAGCGTTACCTGAGAGTTCAGTCCTAAGTTTAGAGAGAGTTCAGTCCTGGTTTCAAAAATTTGGCTTTCAGTTCATTAAGGATGACCAGATTTGGGGGGATTGGGTCATTCTACCAAAACTCAAGAGAATCTTGGTTGTCGTTGACAGCTGTTGTTTTTGTCTGCCCATTATTGCCTCCCTTTCTTCGGGAAATTATTCTTCTCCAGTCCAATTGCCAACTCAGATTTGGATTCTGCTGGAACTGTCAACTACAGTATCTAATATGTGGCCGCAGGGTAGCGTACATCTGGCCAAACATAACAGGTCATTCCTCTAGCCCCAGTTAGGGTTTCAAAGGAACGGGGACACTGTGGTTGGTGGGCATGTATTCCAAGCTGGATGAATCATCCTCCTGGGTGGTTGTTTTGGAGCTAGGTCAGAGGGAACCTTGCCTCTCAGATCACAAAAGCTGGAAAGATACAAATATGACAGACAGCAGCCATATAAACTATATGTGAATATTATAAACGTTTGTTTATTTATTTATTTATTTATTTGAGAGAGAAAGTGTGAGCAGGGGAGGGGCAAGGAGAGTGGGAGACACAGGATCCAAAGCAGGCTCTGCACTGACAGCCGAGAGCCCCACGCCAGGCTCAAACCCACAAGCCGCGAGATCGTGACCTGAGCTAAAGTCAGATGCTTAACCCACTGGGCCACCAGGAGCCCTGTGAATATTATAAAATTTGGAAAGCTACCCGATGCATTTTTAAAGTCATTTGGGTTGTTACCATTATGTATGATTAAAACAATTTTAGTGCTGGGGTGCCTGGGTGGCACAGTCAGTTAAGGGTCAAACTCTTGAGCTAGGCTCAGATCATGATCTCCTGGTTTGTGAGTTCGAGCCCCAAATCAGGCTCTGTGCTGATGGCATGGAGCCTGCTTGGGATTCTGTCTCTCCTTCTCTCTGACCCTCCCCCACTTGTGTGTACTCTCTTTCTCTCTCAAAGTACATCAACTTAAAAAAAGGTTTTTTTTTAAATTTTTAGTGCTATGATTTTGCTTTCCAATTTAAAAAAAAGAAAAAACTTCATGGGGATGTATAAAAATATCAAACCGCTATGATGTACATCTGAAACCAATAGGATATTAATGTCAATTATACTTCAATTAAATACACACACACACACACAAGATAACAAACAGGCCGATTAAACATTTGAGGTAGTAAATTATACAGGACAACTTAGAGAATTTGGTACAGGTTGGAGTGGGAAAGCCTTCATAGGAATAAAGAATTTTAGTTGTACCTTACACGGATGAACAGAGGAAAATGGCGACCACATTTTATGCAGAAAAGAGAGCTAGTAAGAAGACTGACCTGACAAGAGGAAGGAGTGGGTGTCAGTACAAGAGCAGTGGGCCAAAAAACATGAGTCGTATGTGAGAGTTTCAAGACTAAGGGAGGAGCAGGGCCAGCCCGGAGTTGAGGTAAGGGGGAGTACATAAGGAGCCCCCTCCAGCCTGAGGAGTAGAGGAGGCGGCAGGAGCAGGCCTGGCGTGAGGTGCCTACCCCAGACTCACGTGCACTAGACATAATTACGTTCCTAACTGCCTTGTGTCTATGGAAACGAACTCCGTGTATGCCCCTACACCCCACCTCCCCCCAGCAGCCCATCACCATGGCCTCAGCTGGTTAGAACAGAAATGGAGGTAGGACAGGGCCCTCTGAATGCCCACCAATGGCCTAGCATGGCCTGGTGCTCAGGGTTTTTCCCACACAGGGAGAATTGGGCCAATCCTCTCCTCTTTCTTTCTGCCTCTGGCATTTGCTTTCTCTCTCTCTGGAGAGCCAGAGAAAAGTTTCCTACAGCTCCAGGGGCTGATGTGAAAGATTATGAAGTAGGCTGTAGGCCAGGCATAGTTCTCCAGAAAAAATAAGAGTTAACTTTGAATTTCAGATCAACAATAACAACAACCATTTTTTTTTTTTACTATGAGTATGTGCCAGGTAGTGCACGAGACATACTTACACTAAAACATCATTTGTTCATTATTTATAGCCGGAGGTCAAATGTAACTGGATGTTCTAGCTTTTTCACTTGCTAAATCTGGCAATCCTGTCAGGTATCCTTTAGCAGCATGTGAGTATGGAGTCTATGGAGTGTTAAAAACCAAAATTCAACTAAGTAAATTTAAAGATCCATTTGGCTTTTATTAGACAATGGATGAATAGGGCAGAAGGACGATCCAAAGAGTTGTACAGAACGGAAGGCTTTAGTAGGAAGAAGGGTGAAGCAAGGAAGTTATTAGCAAAAGTTGGAGCGCCTGGGTGGCTCAGTCGGTTAAGAGTCCGGTCACGATCTCACAGTTCGTGCGTTTGAGCCCCGTGTGGGCTCTGTGCTGACAGCTCAGAGCCCGGAGCCGGCTTCCGATTCTGTGTCTCCCTCGCTCTCTGCCCCTCCCCTGCTCAAGCGCGGGAGCCCTCTCTCTCAAAAATAATAAGATAAACATAAAAAAAAAGTGATTAGCAAAAGAAAAGAAAGGATTGTTTCAGGCAAGATAACCTTCCCTTACTGCGATGGGCAGAGGGGTCTTGAAGAAGACGCCTGTGACAGATTACCTCATTGCTACTGATCAGAAAATTCCTGATGGACCAGTTAAGTCTCCATTTCTGGGGGAGGTTAAAACTACCATTAGATTAGGCATTCGGCCCGGGTTCACTGACTTGGGGCCTTAGCCATTTGATGCTCGAGGTTTTCTTTTTAACAGGAGCAAAGCAGTGCGGATCTCTCTTTCTGCCCTAAGGAGACTCTGCCTCGATGCTGCTGGTGTGTGTCTTGTCCTCTCCCTGCTGGAGCCCCGCTAAGTCATGGAGAACACTTACTGTTCCTGCCTGGGAATCCCAGCTGCCCAGTCTTCCCTGACCGGACACCCGATGTACTATAAGTGAGCCATATGGTTTCATCTCCATGGAGTCAGGCTGTAACTGTGCCGGACTTTATCCTCCTACACCCCAGGGAAAGCCTCCCAGACTAGGCCTTCAAAAGGAGGGAGTCTGATATAAATGCCCCCTCTCTCTGTCCTTCTTCAACCTCTCTCTAGCTAATGTAGTCTGTCTTTGAAGCCCCCAGTTGGGTGCCCCCATGCCCACCCATCCCTCAGGAAAACCCTGCCCTCCCCGTAGGAGGACATTCCTCCCCTCGGACTTTTGTAGGGACTTGCAAACTTGAGCACCCGAGAGGCTGTGCTTTGCTTAGTCACAGCTGACCCTGGGAGGGCGAGGATCATCCCCAGTGTTTGATGTCTTTGGCATCCTTAGAAATGTCCCTAAAAAGCAATGCACACCTCTTTAAGGTGTGAAACAGGGTGCTGTCGAAAAAACCACCAGATGCCCAACAGAAGCAAGGCAAGATTTTATTCACGGCCTGGCCAAACCTGATATCCTGATCTTAAGGAGAAAAGTGCCGAGAATGGCCCCGAACAAAGGTAGCAGTGAGCTTATATGGATTTTAGCAAGTCAGAATACGTCATTATTTAGTTAACCAATTACAATTTACAACATTTCATGGTAGCCAATTATACTGTGACACACAGACGTTAGTTTTGGCGGGAACCTATCAATTTAAAGTTCTTTGTCCTAAGAGGGTTTAAAGTGACCAATCATAGTTAGACACCTAAGATACCATGGGGCAGTGAGTTCGTGACTTTTTACATGTTGGTCTTGCCTAGGCCAGATCTGGGTAGAAGGGGTGGGGGAGCGTTTTGCCACCTAAGTTATCCATTTAGCAAGCAGGCGAAGTTACAGAAGCGAGATAGGGTGGTTAGTAACATTCGATAACCCTAATAGGGAACTACATAAGCTTTTATCTCATTATTCATGAAAGGTGAGTTTAAGCCGAACTTACATACAATAAGCTTTCTGATATCTTATAAGTTGACCTATTACAAGGTGAGCAGTTTTTTCTCAACTACAATCACATACAAGGGAAGGATTATTCTTCCTGGAAATGGTACGTATTTGACAAGTTGCAAAAGAGTAATTGTGTTGAGAAAGAATAGCTTCTGTCCCTTAGATCTAGCTCACATGACCAGAGGTGTAGATGGCTCTTTCCCATCCTCAGGGGTGGTGCCAGCTCTACTTAGATCCTTCTTTATTATAGTTAGAAGGTGAAAGTTTTCCCAACCATTTAGCAGTCTACAGAGGGAGGAGGTGAGAACTACGTGACAGAGAGGAGAGGAATGGAGGGGAGATGCACAGTGACAGTCCAAATGCCACAAGAGGGGCGTCTGGGTGGCTCAGTCGGCTAAGCGTCCGACTTCGGCTCAGGTCATGATCTCACAGTTCATGAGTTCGAGCCCCGCGTCAGGCTCTGTCCTGACAGCTCAGAGCCTGGAGCCTGCTTCACATTCTGGGTCTCCCTCCCTCTCTGCCCCTTCCCTGCTCATGCTGTGTCTCTGTCTCAAAAATAAATAACCATTAAAATGCCACAAGAGAAAATGTAGCGTTGATTCCTGGTATCAGATCCTATGTTTTGGACTTCCATAAAACCTCTACATATATTTTTTTTAATGTTCATTTTTAAGAGAGAGAGAGAGAGACAGAAGAGAGAGAAGAGAGGGAAAAGATGTTTTTGTCCAAGAGCAGGGCAGAATCTTCTATCAGAGAGTATTTCATTATCTATTCCCACACTTCTAGCCTTCAATCATTTTATACCATTTCCAGGATCTATCCTCCTTACATGAGTGAATGTGTCTCATAGAGGAAGTAGGGTTGTTGCATCCACACGACTCCCGAAACAGAATTCTATGGGCACCAGTGACAGTCACAACAAAATTTATTGCAATGAGAGGCAAGGCCAACCGATCGGGACCAACACTCTTGACCAGAGTGCGGTCTCGAACAGCCGGGGTACAGAGTTTTTATAGCCGACCACATCGTCTTATCGTCACCTGGGGACAGAACAAAGAAATAGTTTCCAGATGGGGGTGGAAACAGTTCAGACAGGTCCTTGCCCCAATCCAATCAAACATAAACCAGTTGATTTCCCTTAAACTTTTGTTCCCTTGATTGCTAGGACAAGGCTGTTATCTCTTAATCTACAGTGTTAAAACAAAGCTGTTATTTCTTAAGGCTACAGGTTAGGCCTACACTACAATTTAACCCTTACAGGGTAACTTAAGCAGATCAAACAATATTTGGTTGGAGGGGCACCTGGGTGGCTCAGTCAGTTAAGCATCAGATTCTGGATTTTGGCCCAGGTCATGGTCTCATGGTTCATGAGTTCTGTGCTGAGGGCACACAGAGCCTGCTTGAGATTCTCTGTCTTCCTCTCTCTCTGCCCCTCCCCACCATGCACACATGTGCTCTCTCTCTCAAAAATAAATAAGCATTTAAAAACAAAAAGGAATATTTGGTTGCAGAATCTTAGGATGATCTTCCAGGATCATGGAAATTAGACAATGTCCCAAGTTCCCTCCATCAAAAATCGCAGCCTCTCCAAGTCTGTTCTTCACATCCATAGTCCCTATAAACAAAGGGGGCTGAACATTTTCTGATCGTTTTCTACAGTTCTATATTTTCCACTAGTGGCCATTCTTACTCTCTTTGCTCACTAACATGGAACAGTACAGGTATTCTAAAGCAATTCATTGGGGGCAATTCAGAGAATAAAAAGAAGGTCGTTATGCAAATACGTATTAACTGTTATTCAACCTCAAAAAGCATCATTGCTTACAATGAAAGGGGATGCTAGATTCATGTTTTCTACCTGGCTGTTAACATTCCTTGCATTCAATGTCAGGCCTCTGAATAGTTCTCTTATTCCTCACTAAATGGTTATTATTCTACCAACTGCCTTTATGACTAAGAGCACTCCAGCTGTCTTTCCCAGCCACACCATTCCATTTCTGTCCTTCTACGACTCCGCCTTTCTTTGGCAGAGAGGAAGCCCCAGGTGGTCCCCTGGCTTCAGGAACATCTCTCTCCACCTGAACACACAATCTGTTGAAGCAGAGAATCCAGGAACAGTACCAAGGAAAAAGATTTTCTCTTGTTTGTGTTTTCAAGGAGGAATCCCCAACCTTTCTTGTGGAGAAGAGTTGGCTAGTTCCTCTTTTCCTGAAGCCTCACAATGTCTAAAAGGCATTGGGTGAGGCCCAGGCCTTTGCCTCTACCCCTGCTCACTAGAAATGCCAGAGGGTGGGCTGTGGAGGCAGGGCCTTGGAATCTGGTGGGAATGTCTGCCCCAGAGAACCTGAAAGGAAGAAAGGTCAAGAAAGGCACTTTGTGATTGTCATTTACATTTTAGAATTGAGGTCTGCTCTCCTGCTAATTGTGAAGTGGTTGGTTTGCATTTGAAAGGAGCACTTAAAGAAGAGTCCTTTATTATTCCTTGGAATTGGCTATCTCTGGGAGGGGAGATCTCTTCAGTGTTTGCAAGATATCTAAGCGTCATAAACACACGGTTAACACAGCAGTTTGGGATGATAACCCAAAGCATAAAAAATGAATCCATGATATAAATAAAAGATTAAATACTTAACTCAATGGAGAAGAGTCAAGTCTCTCTTACAGAATTCCAAATAATTTATGTAACTGGAAAATCAGTTGGCTTAGAATAAGATCAGAAACAGTGTAGCTATGGTAATTCATCAGTAGGGGTTAAGTTCAATTGAGGTAATAGATGGCAAAGAAGTATTTTTTTAGAGACACAATTTCCATTTTTCAGTTCAAACTCATCAGTGCTTTGAAACGCAGCCAACTCTCAACCAAAAGAATCCTTCGTGTGTGTGTGTGTGTGTGTGTGTGTATGTGTATTTCACAAAGGTGAAAGCAAACGAAAGAGCAAAGAAGAAGATAAGTGGGCCTGCTCTCCCTTGTCTCCCTTTGTCCAGATTTTTCCCAAACAACATGGCAGGCAACACCACAGGCCAGGTGTCCCACAACTGGAGATGCTAGCCAACAAGATGGGACTGAGGAGGAAAGCTGGTAAACGCAAATAAAAAGGACCAGCCAGATGTCCCAGGCCCTATACTCCCCTCACATGCTTTTGGCTTCTGCAGTCTTGCTTGCCTCTTGCATCAGCCAGCAGTCAGGAACCAGAAGCTTGACTGTACTCGTCCTGCCCAAACCGGCAGCATATATGTATAAAAGATCAGTAAAACCCGAACTGGATGCTCAGCCTTTGGAGGTGCCTCTGCTGGGCCGGCACTGGTGCGAAATAAACAGTCTTTTCTGATGCCCCGAGTGCTTGGTGCTTGTCTCTCCCTGGACACTGAGTGTTTGCCGTAACAGGACCAACAGAGTCAAAAATGATCTGAGGAATGAAGAGGCCACTGGATATGAAAAGCCCATTCTGACCGAGCTCACAGCTGAAAGGTGACTTTCATGGGTGCAATGGCATTTAGTGTTCTGAATCAATCATTCTTGGAAACAGTGCTGTTCAAGCATACAAATCTTCATGCATTTTTATTATCATCACACATAATTCTTGCCCCTGCCCTAGCAAACTCTTCGTAAGATGTATCCTTATGTGTTGTGCTGGCTTAAACCCTAGGGCTTTGCTCCACGAGGGTCTCCTCTGGGTGTTGCATCTTCCATGCTGTCTTTCTACCACTTTTGTGCTCTCTTCCGTCTCTCGACAATCTCGTTTTTTATTATTACTTTATCTACCATCTTCTTAAACAACCCTGCAGATCTATGTCCTTAGCGCTCTTCACTTTCATTTAGGTTCAGATTTTTCTCTCTACTGGGCATCTCCACTGGACTTCAAATTAGGGTGCCCTGTATATATTATCCTAAAAGGATGTCCAAGATATAACCTCACGTGAACAACATGAGGTATAGAATATAGAACGGTGTATATAGTATACTATCACTTGTGCAAATGTACGTGTGTGTGTGTGTATGATTTTTTGGAAAGATACCCAGGAAACTGCTAACTAGAGGTATGGATGCCTCCAGGAATCTAGGAAGGGGCTCTTGCATGGCTTGGGGAGAAAGGAGAAAGACTTTCCCTGTATATTTGTATCTTTTAAGTTTTGTGCCACGTGAGCAATTGCCTATTTAAAAATTACTGTTGTTATTATTATTATTTTAAAGTTTATTTATTTTGAGAGGGGAGGGGCAGAGAGAGAGGTAGAGAGAGAATTCCAAGCAGGCTCCACACTGTCAGCATGGAGCCAAATGCAGGACTTGATCCCACCGACCACGAGATCATGACCTGAGCCAAAATCAAGAGTTGGATGCTTAACTGACTGAGCCACCCAGGCGCCCCTATTTTCCTATTTAAAAATTGTTTTTAAAAATCTAGATCAGTTGTACATCTCAGAGGAAAAGAAGCTAAGGCCAGAGAGGAAGAATAAAATAGATGACTTAGGAAAAATTTAGACATCAGAGAGAACTAGATGGAAATACAGCTTGGACAGTCAACACTGAAATGATGGAAACATGATTTTTGTCTCAGGTGAGGCTCTCAAGTGCCTATAGTTGAATTCTGATAAGTAGAACTTGGGGTAGAATTATTCTGGAAAGCAAACAGGAAGTTCACATGTGGAATCAAATTAATTGGGAATGGGGTGGATTGTAGAGCTATAATACATCAGAGATCACAAACGGGGCCTCAGGCCAGATGCCTCTAAAAAAAAAATTTTTTTTTATATTTGTTTTTGAGGGGGCAGGGAGGAGCAGAGAAAGGGGGAGACATGGAATCCAAAGCAGGCTCCAGGCTCTGAGCTGTCATCACAGAGCCCGACACGGGGCTCGAACTCATGAACTGTGAGATCATGACCTGAGCTGAAGTCGGACGCTTAACTGACTTCCACCCAGGTGCCCCTGAATATTATTTTAAAATGTTATATGAGCAGTTAAAAGGTAAACTGAGGTGTATGAAGAAATTTTTTTTTTACAAGTCTATCTGACCAAAAGTGGACTCAAATCAGGCAGGCAGTGCCACATTGAAGTGATTAGGAGCATCCCCTGGGAGGAGCTTGGAGAAAGGTGATTATGGAGAGAAGGCAGCAGGAAAGCAAGGAAATTGACTGACTGGAGCCTAAGCCTGGTTGGCTGTTTGTGATTGGTCATCCTTAGCATTTTGATTTCATAACTTGGATACGTTGATGGACTTACATTGGGTTCGCTTACTTTGGCCACCATGGCATTAGAGCCGTTTCGGTCTAATGGCTTCTTTGTTTAACAAACTTAAATTTGTCACTTCTTTTTTGAAAGCTGAATATCTGACTTCTTTAGGACTTTTGGAGGCTCCGGTAGATGAGGCCTGCATTCCTGCACGTTGGCCATTGCAGCTCAAGGTGTTTGTGGGTTTACAGGAACCGGTTCCTGTGCACTTGGCCTCTCACCACACCTCATATCCTCCTGTGTCTCACACCTCTGGTTTACTGCTCCTCCTCAATTTGCCACAGTGCCCACAAGCAAGCCAGTTTTCATCACCTGATAAGCCCATATAAGCATCTCAGGCGAGGAAACTAAAAGCTCCGAGGCAAACTTTGAGAGCTCATGTCTCCCTAATTCCTACTACTCAACCAAGAGCCAGATACTTCATAATCTTGGTTTGTGCCATTACCCAGAATCCCAAATCTTTAAAAAAAAAAAAATTTAATGTTTATTTTTGAGAGAGAGAGAAAGAGAGAGAGAGAGTGCAAGCCAGGGAGGGGCAGAGAGAGAGAGGGAGGGAGACACAGAATCCAAAGCAGGCTCCAGGCTCTGAGCTGTCAGCACAAAGCCCGATGCGGGGCTCAAACTCACAAACTGTGAGATCATGACCTGAGCAGAAGTTGGATGCTTCACCAACTGAGCCACCCAGGCACCCCACCAGAATCCCAACTCTTAATCATAGGCCACCACCTCAACCTAATGGTTCCAATATCCACAATTGGGAAGCCTTAGAGTTTTTTTTTTTTTCCTCTGTCAGGAATGATACAGAGCTCACCAGAATTACAGGGACTATACCTATCCTGGGTGTGGGTATATACCCGCCTTTCTGCCTCCTTTCTGCTATTGTCTAGTTCTAGGGCCAGGTCCAGCAATATTCCTGTCTTCTGCCAAATTCACCAAAGGATGGGAAGCTGCCTTTGCCACGGCCTTGTTGGGGAGGAAAAACTTTTCCTCTACTCTCTGGGATTCAGCCATTGGCAGTCTGTGAATTAAACTGACGTTAAATGACTGATTAAAGAGGGAAGATAGGGGTGCCTGGGTGGCTCAGTTGGTTAAGCGTCTGACTTTGGCTCAGGTCATGATCTCATGGCTCGTGGGTTTGAGCCCCGTGTCAGGCTCTGTGCTGACAGCTTGGAGCCTGTAGCCTGTTTCAGACTCTGGGTCTCCCTTTCTCTCTGACCCTCCTCTGCTTGTACTCTCTGTCTCTCAAGAATTAATAAATATTTTTTTTTTAATTTTGTAAAGAGAAAAAATAGATTTTTATTCACCTATGTATGATGTATGGGAGAGTTCACAGAAAAATGTGACTCAAGGAGATGGTTCTAATTTTGGCTTATATACCATCTTAATAGAGGCAGAAGGGGAGAAGGGCATTTAGGAAAACAAATGACTTCATAGGGGGAGGGTAAGGGCACTTATCGGAAAATAAGTGGCTTTTAGGAAAGATAAACTGGCCTTGAGGAGACTAGATGGGAGATATGATAGTTTTATGACAATGTCCGTTTGAGTGTGTGCCTACTTCTAAGTCAATCTTCTTTGGCTGCAGGGAGGGGATTTATGACAATTGTGTTCCTTGGGGCAGCTCTGCATTTAGGCAGACAATGGAGTTCAGGGGGAAATGTGTATTCTCAAACACCTTCAAGTTCAAAATACTTTTTATTCTGCAGTGGATATTATGGACCCCTTCAGCCTTATTCCAAGGAGAGGCTACTGATAAAAAGACTCACCTGAGTGCCATATTGCAATGGCCGGCTGCTGGTGCTCATCACAAATCCTTTCCCCACGAATGCTTGCAAGCCACACCTCTCAAACCGCAGCTCCCAGCACCACACCTTAAAGTGATGAGAACCACCTTTCCCTGATATGATTATTCTGGTCCTGCCCCTACCCACTGCTGCTCAGGGACCATTGTGGCCTCCACTCCTGAAGCCATTGTTAACTAAATCCCAGATGTGTTTTAGAATTCTGCCTGCAGTGTGACCTCATTGTCTGGAGTGAGAGCTCCCCCTGTTGAGAGGTTTGGGTGAAGTCTTACAGGCACTGGAAGGATTGTGCAAGAATCCAACTCAAACTAGTTTAAGTTAAAACAACCACTGGCTTACATCATGACAAGTTTAGGAGGGGAAGATGGCTTTAGTTACAATGACACATGACTTCTCTCCACCTTCTGACTTTGCTTATTTAAACTCTTGGCTTTCTTTATTCTCTTAGGCAGGCTGTCTGGGTCACATCCTTAGGTACTCAGAATGGAAGAAAAATTTCTCAGTTTACAGATAAAACCCCAGAGGAGGATTCTGCTTGGTGCTAATTGAATAATCTACTCATCCTTGAACGAATCACTGTGGCAGAGTTGGAAGGATTCTATGTTAGGCAGCCCTAGGAGGACCAAAAGGAGTAGGAAGGTCAAGTCTAACGGGTGCCTGGTGGCTCAGTCGGGTAAGCGTCCAATTTGGCTCAGGTCATGATCTCATGGTTTGTGAGTTCGGTTCAAGCCCTGCATCGGGCTCTGTGCTGATGGTTCAGAGCCTGGAGCCTGCTTTGGATTCTATGTCTTCCTCTCTCTCCCTCTCTCTCTCTGCCCCTCCCCTGCTGCTGCACACATCTGCTCTCTGTCTCTCTCTTTCTCTCCCAGAAATAATAAATGGTAACTTAAAAAAAAAAAAATGAACAGTATACTAAGCAAAAACAACATATGTTTCCTACAACAATATGTAGAGAAATACCAGAGCTCCTGTAAAAAGACATATAACCTAACTAAAAATTGGCAAAAGACTTAGACATTCCTGCAAAGAAGATATACAATTGGTCGGTAAGTACTGAAAAGATGCTCAATATCACTAGGTATGATATGCAAATCAAAACCACGAGATACTACTTCACATCCATTAGGATGGCTACAATAAAAAATCAGATAGTAACAAGTGTTGACAAAGATGTGGAAAAATCTGAATCCTCATACAATATTGGTGGGAATATAAAATGGCAGCCACTATGGAAAATGGGCAATTCTTCACATGGCTATATAGTCACATAGTGACTATATATATATATATAGAGAGAGAGAGAGAGAGAGAAAAGAAAAAATACCTATGAAATAAATGAAAATATACATCACAAAAAACTTGTACATGAATGTTCATAGCAGCATTGTTCATAATAACCAAAATGTAAAAACTTTATATATATATAAATATATATATAAATATATAAATATATATATGTATATAAAAAATATATATATATTTAATGTTTATTTTTGGGAGAGTGAGGGAGGGACAGAGAGAGAGGGAGGCAGGATCCTAAGCAGGCCCCATGTGGGCCTTGAACTCATGAGCAGTGAGATCATGATCTGAGCCAAAGTCGGTTGCTTAACCAACTGAGCCACCCAGGTGCCCAGAAACAACTTTTTGTTGGGATAAACAGAATGTGCTTTACCACGCAATGCAATATTATTCAGCCATAAAAAGAAATAGATACATGCTACAATATGGATGGATAAGCCCAGAAAATATTATGCTGAGTGAAAAAAGCTAATCACAAAAGACCACATAAACGTGCCATTTATACTAAATGCCCAGAATCTGTAAATCGATAGAGACAAAGATTGGTGACTGGGTAGGGCTGGAGGAGTTAAGAGGATTGTGGGTGATAGCTCAAAGGTGCAGGGTTTCTTTCCAGAGCGGTGAGTTTATCCTCAAATTGATTATGGTGATGGTTGCACAACTCTGTAAATAGCCTAAAAACCACTGGATGAACATTCAAATGGGTTAATTATATGATGTGTGAATATATGGTATATCATACTGGTATATGATATATACCAATAAATAACCATCCAGAGCTCCTTGTATATGTCCTGCTGAGTCCTTTGGGGCTTCTGAGCGACGGAGAAAAGTTCCATCTGAAGCTAGACAGTTCCATTTCTGCTTCTATTTCCTAACAGTTAACTCCTTCCTCAACAGTTACGATGGGGCCGATAATCCCTTCCTGGGAAGGTTGTGATTTTCAAAAATATACATTAGAGTTAATAATGTATACAGTATCTGATATATAGTTGACGCTCAATAAACACTATCGTGCGTGCGTGGAGCGATGCATGCGTTTATACTCAAGAACATGGGGCCGTTGGGGAGATTTTTAACGACCAGGGTCTGGAGGTCCGGTAGAGTCAGTGGTCTCATCCCTCGCCCCCCAGGTCTCTCAAGCTCTGGGACAGTGAGGCAACAGCGCAGCGCACGAACCCCGGAGTCAAGGAAAAGTCTCGCATCCCGGGGCCAAATACTGCAATGACCGGGGATCGAAGGGCGTACAGAGGCCGCCCTACCTAGCAGAGAGCGACGCCACGTAACCATGGGGGACGGGAATGCAACAACACAGGTGACCCCGGACTGAGAACCCAACCAACAGCTGCTCGTGAATCCGCGAGCGGAGAACAATGCGCTCCTCCCTGAGCGCGGAAGCTCGCGGTGCCGCGCCCGGGGGCGTGCCCGGCCCGGGGCCTGCTGGGAAA
This sequence comes from Panthera uncia, assembly GCF_023721935.1. Classification (NCBI taxonomy): domain Eukaryota; kingdom Metazoa; phylum Chordata; class Mammalia; order Carnivora; family Felidae; genus Panthera; species Panthera uncia. Next base: position 39,579,623 of record NC_064807.1, read on the forward strand.
TGTAGTGTCTGAAGCTGAGCCCACGCAGCCCCGCCGCCCCTCGGACCGAGCCCCGTGCAACTACAAGTCCCATTACGCTCCGCGAAGTCTTGATCGCCCGGCTTTTGCAGGGAAAGGAGTGGGTGAACATGGCTGAAGGCACCCGGATCGGCCCAACGTGCCACGGGATGGGTAGCAGGCAGGACCCCGTCTCCAGCAGTGGGAGCTGCAACTTTCCAGAGTACGAGCTTCCCGAGCTAAATACGCGTGCATTCTATGTGGGCGCTTTCGGGGAGCTGTGGCGTGGCCGGTTGCGCGGGGAAGGGGACTTGTCGCTGAAGGAGCCGCAAGCATCCGCGCTGCCAGGGAGCCAAGGGGTCGCCGAGTGGGGCCAGGAGGATGCTGCGGTGGCCCGGGATCTGGGCTGCAGCTTGGAGGCGGCAGCAGAGCTGCGGACCGTGTGCGGGTGAGTGCGCGGCCGAGGGGCTCTTGTTGCTTGGGGCCAACCTGATTGCAGCCTTGCTACTGCGCTTCCCTGGGACCCACCTTGGGAGGGCCTGTGATTTACTCCCCGGGGTAGAAGGGCCGCCCTTTGAAAGCTTTAAACCTGCTAGAGCTTTCCTGGAACCCTGGGAGATGTCCCGTGATCGGAATGCACAATTTCTGCGAGTTGGAGTGAAGGGACGGGAGAGCTGCAAGAAAGATTAATTCCCCCTCCCCTCCCCCCGTGATTTTTTTTAAGTCCTTGTTAATATAGGAAAGCGGTCAGAGTAACGGGATGTGTACCTGCCATTGACAAGACACTTTGACAATGGAGGAGCTTTAGCAATGATGGGGCTAGAAGGAGAGGAGCGTTAACCAGAGGAGCGTTAAGACCTTGATTCACTGTGGTCCCTTTTGGGGACCTTCCGGGTATGCTATTACGAAAATTTCCCCCCCAAAAGTGGTTTCAATGGGGTGAAAATATAAACGATCTCTTTCTCCATTTAATGGCATTAGCCGCCATATGTCAATCGGCCACGTATCCTTTCTTTATAGAATATCGGCACAGAAATCATTGTCTTGAATTCTGACTTCCTCTGAGCCGCCTGCCGGATTTGATCTGACTTAGTTATTTAATGATATTTTTAGGACACAAACCTGACTCTCTGTGGACAAGATGGGTGATTGCTTTTCCTTTTTGTTTCTGTTTTAGCCTTGATAAATTAAAGTGCCTTGAGGAGGGTGAGGACCCAGAAGTCATCCCAGAGGACACCGACCTAGTGACTTTGGGGTATGGAAGGCTTTACTTTTATTATGTGGTACTTATTTAACTATTTTTTCAACATTATGTTATTGAGAGGTTGAAAGTACCTATAGTTATCACCCCCCCCCCCCTCCAATTCAACCATTGTTAACATTTGGCTGTCTTTGCTTTAGCTGTGTGTGTTTGAGATACCTGCTGCAAGGCTTTATCTATTGCCGAACTATTCAGTAAGTTATCAGACAGTCATTTATACCTAAATATATCAGCGTATAGCTCCCAAAAGTATCATTCTCCTACGTAATGAGTGGTATTATTACCCTAAGAAAATTAGCAGTAAATAACAACTAATGTCCAGTCCATATTCAGAGTTTTTATTTAAAAAATTAAAAAAAAATTTTTTTTTAATGTTTATTTATTTTTGGAAGAGAAAGAGAGACAGCATGAGAAGGGGAGGGGCAGAGAGAGGGAGACACAGAATCCGAAGCAGGCTCCAGGCTCTGAACTGTAGCACAGAGCCCCGACACAGGGCTCGAACTCACGAATCATGACCTGAGCCGAAGTCAGCTGCTTGACCGACTGAGCTACCCAGGTGCCCCTTAAAATTTTTTTTAATGGTTATTTTTGAGAGAGTGAGAGAGAGGGAAGGGGAGGGGAAGAGAAAGAGGAGACAGAGAATCCAAAGTAGGCTCCTCACTGTCAGGGCAGAGCCCATCATGGGGCTGGAACCCACAAACCATGGATCATGACCTGAGCCAAAGTCGGATGCTCAACCGACTTGAGCCAGCCAGGCACCCCAGATTTATGTTTATTTTTAAATGTGTGTAGGGGCACCTGGGTGGCTCAGTCAGTCAGCTCAGGTCATGATCTCGTGGTCTGAGTTTGAGCCCCACATCGTTGAGCCTGGAGCCTGCTTCCTATTCTGTCTCCTTCTGTCTCTGCCCCTCCCCTGCTTGTGCTCTGTCTCTCTCTCTCAAAAATAATGAACATTAATAGATAAATAAATAAATAAATAAATAAATAAATAAAATGTGTGTTTACAAAGAATGCAGTTAATCTACTTAGATTTCAGTGTAAGTGAAATATGCTGATAGTGTTTTTCAAGCTGTTGTAAAGAACCAGTTATCTTTTGTTTTCAATGTTTAATTTTTGACAAATTCATACTTTTGTAAAATAGGATACCAATGAATTACTAGGAAAGTGGAATGACAAGACAAACATTCTTGTCTGGCTTTTGATCTCAGCTCAGGTCTTGATCTCAGGGTCTTGAGTTCAATCCCTGCGTTGGGCTTCTTGCTGTGTGTGAAGCCTACGGGGGGGGGGGGGGGGGAAAAAACACCAAAAACACAATAAAAGTTTGTGGTTGTTTTTTTTTTAGACCAAAGTTTATTATTATTATTTTTTGAAGATTTTTAAAAAAAGGCTGTCAAAGACAACTTTTCCCAGAAAACTTCCAGGTCATTATGCTTTTTGTTTTGTTTTGTTTTCATTTTTTTAAATATGTCATTGCCTTGAATTTGTTTTTATTGAAGTATAATTGATACACAATGCTTCATTGGTTTCAGGTATAAAGCTTGACAGCCATATATGTTCTATGCTTAAAGTGTGGCCAACGTCTGTCATCACACAAGGCTATTACAATATTATTGACTGTATTCTCTCTGCTGTCCCTTTATCCCCATGATTACTTATTCCACAACTGAAAATTTGTACCTGTCCCTCCCCTTCACCCATTTGTACCCCCCCCCCCAACCTTTCCTGGCAGCCATCTGTTCTCTGTATTTATGGGGCTGTTTTCTGCTTTTTGTTTGCTTGTTTTGTTTATTAAATTCCACATATAAGTGAAGTTGTATAGTATTTGTCTTCCTCTGTCTGAATTATTTCATTTAGCGTAATACTCTAGGTCTGTCCATGTTGTTGCAAGTGGCAAGATCTCATTCTTTTCTATGGCTGAGTCATATTCCGTTGTGTAAGTATATCACATCTTCATCCATTCATCTATCCATGGGCACTTGGGATTGCCTCCATATCTTGACTGTAAATAATGCTGTAGTAAATCTAGGGATGCATATATCTTTTGAAATTAGTGTTTTTGTTTTCTTTGGGTGAATACCCAATAGTGGAGTTACTGGATCATATAGTATTTTTCTTTTTTCTTTTCTTTTCTTTTCTTTTCTTTTCTTTTCTTTTCTTTTCTTCCCTTTCCTTCCCTTTCCTTCCCTTCCCTTCCCTCCCCTCCCTCCCCTCCCCTCCCCTCCCCTTCTAGAACCTTCATACTGTTTTCCACAATGGCTGCACCAGTTAATTGCCACGAACAGTGCACAAAGGTTCCTTTTTCTCTACATCCTTGCCAACACTTTTTATTTCTTGTCTTTTTGATTCTAGCCATTCTGACTGGTGTGAGATGGTATATCATGGTGGTTTGGGATTTTTTTTAATGTTTATTTATTTAAAAAAATTTTTTAATGTTTATTTTTTTGAGAGAGAGAGAAAAAGAACGTGAGCAGGGGAGGGGCAGAGAGAGAAGGAGACACAGAATCTGAAGCAGACTTCAGGTTCTGAGCCGTCAGCACAGAGGCCAATGTGGGGCTCGAACCCACAAACTGAGATCATGACTTGAGCTGAAATTGGACTCTTAATTGACTGAGCCACCCAGGCATCCCAATGTTTGTTTACTTTTTGAAGGGGGGGGAGGGGCAGAGCGAGAGGAGACACAGGCTCCAGGCTCCTAGCTGTCAGCACAGAACCCGATGCAGGGCTCAAGCCTGAACCAAAGTTGGACCCTTAACCGACTGAGCCACCCAGGCACGCTCATGGTGGTTTTGATTTGTATTTCCCTGATGAGTGATGTTGAACATTGTTGGCCATTTGTATGTCTTCTTTTGAAAAACATCTGTTCAGGCCCTCTGCCATTTTTAATTGGGTTATTTGGCTTTTTTGCTGTTGAGTCGTGTAAGTTCTTTATTTTGGATATTAATGCTTTATTGGATATATCATTTATATCTTCTCCCATTCAGTAGTTTACCTTTTCGTTTATTGATGGTTTTTGTTGCTATGTGAAAACTTTTTGCCTTGGTATAGTCCCAATAGTTTATTTTGGCTTTTGTTTCCCTTGCCTGAGGAGACATCTAGAAAAATATTTAGAGATTAATGTGTGTTTTCTTTTAGGAGTTTCATGGTTTCATGTCTCACATTAAGGTCTTTAATCCATTTGGAGCTTATTTTTGTATGCGGTGTAAGAGAGTGATTTGGTTTCATTCCTTTGCATGTAGCTGTCCGGTTTTTCCCAACACCATTTGTTGAAGAAGACTGTTTTTCCACATGATATATTCTTGCTTCCTTCTTCATAGATTAATTGGCCATATAAGTGCGGGTTTATTTCTGGGCTCTGTATTCTGTTCCATTGGTCTATGTGTCTGTTTTTGTACCAGTATCATACGCATTGATTACTACAGCTTTGTAGTATATCTTGAAATCTGGGATTGTGATACCTCCAGAATTGTTCTTTCTCAAGATTGCTGTGCTGTTTGGGTTTTTTTGGTTCCATACACATTTTTATGTTATTTGTTCTAGTTCTATGAAAAACGCTGTTGATCTCTTGATGGAGATTGCATTGAATCTGTAGGTTGTTTTGAGTAGTAGGGATATTTTACCTATATTAATTCTTCCAGTCCATGAGCATGCAGTATCTTCCCATTTCTTTGTGTTATCTTCAGTTTCTTTCATCAGTGTTTTGTAGTTTTCAGAGTACAGGTCTTTCACCTCCTTGGTTAAGTCTATTCCTTACTATTTTATTCTTTTTGATGCAATTGTAAATGGAATTCTTTAAAAAGTTTCTCTTTCTGCTACTTTATTATTACTGTATAGAAATGCAGCTGATTACTATATAATAATTTTGTATCCTGCAACTTTATTAAATTCATTTATTACTTCCAGTGTTGCTAAATGCTTACTCTCGGAAAAAAAATGCTTACTCTCGTTGTCTGTACTGATTGGATTACAGATAGCTGTCAGATCAGTGCTGGTCTGCCAGTCACACTTTATACTGCGCTGTGATAACACTAGAGAAAATGTGTGTGTAATAGTGACATTTATCATTTTCCAGTTTGTAGCCCACTTCCTTCACACCACATCATCTTTCTGTAACCTTGATCCTACCCTTCCTGTTGTCCCCCTCGACCATTTAGTCAGGCGTTTCGACTCCACCCTGGTTTCTTTTATAATATCAGCCAAATCTGTTTGCCTAATCGCCATGGCTAGTGTTTACATTAGCGATGCTTGGAGCACTATGAAAGCCTCCCACCTCTCCTGGGCCCAGTTTTTCTCCTTTTGATTTATTCATCATGCTACCACCCGAGCATGCTCATCTGCTATGGACTTTTCAATGGCTGTCCCTCTTCTCTGTGACATAGTTCAGATTCCTTAGACACATGAAGCCTTCCACCTGTAGTCCAAATCTGCCTTTCAACCACTGTCTCTTTCAAATGGCTCAGGACGCACTTGGCCCCTCTCCCATCTAAAACTCCATTTATTTTGGCCCTAAGATGCCTTTCCACATGACTACAACTTCTCTCTCTTCCTTGGGAAATAGATGTACTTCTAATATCCGGAGCTCTTCTTGTAACATTCCTAAAGTTTCTGAAGGGTCTTCTAGAGTCCAGACTCTTTAATCTATGTATTGCCCTTAAGCCTATCGTGTTGTTTTGCTTCCGTTGGTGCTGTCTATTGTTGGTTGATGCGTTGGAGTTTTCTGAGTTGCACATCTGGTTGTGCCTCTCTTAAAACCTTTCAGTTTCTCTTAGGCAAAAGTCTTGAATTATTCATTGGCTCACAGGGCGTCTATCTTGCTAATGTTTTCAGCTGTATCTCTGCAATGCTTCAGCTACACTCCAGTTTGTGGTTCAGTTCCTGGAATGTGCTCTCACTCCAGGCCTTTGCCTAGAACATTCACTTCTTATCGTTCTGGTCTTGCTGACTTCTACTCATCCTTCAAGTCTTAACCAAAGGACTATGGACTCCCATTTAGGTCCCCTTTGATGCTCATGTAGCCCCCTGTACTTCTGTATTTTTTAAAAAGTATTTATTTTTGAGAGACAGTGTGAGGCGAGGGGGCAGAGAGACAGGGAGACAGAAGATCTGGAGTGGCATTTTCGCGGACAACACAGAGCCTGATGCAGAGCTCCAAGTCACAAACATGAGATCACGATCTGAGTCGAAGTTGGACGCCCAACTGACAAAGCCACCCAGGTGTCGCTTCTTCCCTATTGAAATACTCATCAAACTTATGATACACTTGTTTAATTTTCTGTCTTCCTAGCTAGACTTACTTAAAATTTCCATAAACTGTGTCTGTTGCACACACTGCCGTATCCCCAGTTCCCAGAACTTTGGCACATAATAGGGAGTCAGTAGATATTTGTAGAGTGAGTAGAATGAATGAAATGTTCATAAAGCTGTGAAAGTAGTTTTAGGCAAATGGCTGAAAAAAGATTGCTACAAAGCAAACTTCTTTACTGTATTAAAAAAAAAAATTTAACATTGATTTATTTTTGGGACATAGAGCATGAACGGGGAGGAGCAGAGAGAGAGGGAGACACAAAACTCGATGCAGGCTCCAGGTTCTGAGCTGTCAGCACAGAGCCCAACGCAGGGCTCGAACCCACAAAACATGATATCATGACCTGAGCCAAAGTCAGACACTTAACCGACTGAGCCACCCAGGTGCCCCATGCTATATTTAATAACATACCAGTTGGCTTATTTTTTTTTTAACTTTTTTAAAAATTTTATTTTAAATTTTTTAAAATTTACATCCAGATTAGCATACAGTGCAACAATGATTTCAGGAGTAGATTCCTTAGTGCCCCTTACCCGTTTAGCCCATCCCCCCTCCCACAACCCCTCCGGTAACCCTCTGTTCTCTATATTTATGAGTCTCTTCTGTTTTGTCTCCCTCCCTGTTTTTATATTATTTTTGTTTCCCTTCCCTTATGTTCATCTGTTTTGTCTCTTAAAGTCCGCATATGAGTGAAGCCATATGATTTTTGTCTTTCTCTGACTAATTTCACTTAGCATAATACCTCCAGTTCCATCCACATAGTTGCAAATGGCAAGATATCATTCTTTTTGGTTGCCGAGTAATACTCCATTGTATATATATACCACATCTTCTTTATCCATTCATCTATCGATAGACATTGGGCTCTTTCCATACTTTGGCTATTGTTGATAGTGCTGCTATAAACATGGGGGTGCATGTGTCCCTTCAAAACAGCATACCTGTATCCCATGGATAAATGCCTCGTAGGATAGTTCTGTTTTTAACTTTTTGAGGAACCTCCATACTGTTTATTGTACCAGTTGGCTTATGATGATTTTATTAAGCCATGTTGAATAGTAATTTTCCGATTATTTTACACGTTGCTTCACCTAGCTGTTTTGTATTACTAAATCAACTGATTCTCCCCGGTTGTCTTCTAGTCCCTTCCATAGGAAATGTAGGAGAACTTTATGTATAATCTAATGTAAAAGGAGTCAGTACAGCATTACTCTGCTGGGATTATTTATGTGTACTTTTTTTTTTTTTAACGTTTATTTATTTTTGAGACAGAGAGAGATAGAGCATGAATGGGGTGGGTCAGAGAGAGAGGGAGACACAGAATCTGAAACAGGCTCCAGGCTCTGAGCTGTCAGCATAGAGCCCAACGCGGGACCCGAACCCACGAACTGCGAGATCGTGACCTGAGCTGAAGTCGGACACTTAGCCGACTGAGCCACCCAGGCGCCCCTATTTATGTGTACTTTGAATGAAACTTTTATTTACTTATTTGTTTATTAAATATTTATTTTTTGAGAGAGAGAGAATGAGCACGTGGGCAAGAGAGTGAGGGGCAGAGAGAGAGAGAGAGAGAGAGAATCCCAGGAGGGGCAGAGACACAGCGAGAGAGGGAGAGAGAGAGAGAAGCAGAGCTTATGCTCACCTGAGGTGGGGCTTGAGCTCACCCGATATGGGACTTGAACTCATGAACTGTGACATCAGGTCCTAAGCCGAAGTCAGATGCTTAACAACTGAGCCACGCAGGCGCCCCGCAACTATTGTAGTTAAAATATAATATTGGGGCGCCTGGGTGGCCCAGTCAGTTGGGCACCCGACTGTTGGTTTCGGCTCAGGTCATGGTCTCATGGTTTGTCAGTTCAAGCCCCATGTTGGGCTCTGTGCTGACAGTGCAGAGCCTGCTTGGAATTATCTCTCTCTCTTTCTCTCTCTCTCTCTGCTCCTCCGCTTGTTCTCTCTCTCTCTCTCTCAAAAACAAACTTTAAAAAATAAATAAAAAATAAATAAAATATAAGTAATATTAACCTTAACAGTACTGCAAGTAAATTAGACTTGTGCCAAAAGTTAAAATCTGTATCTTTATGCTTCCTTTTTCTCTAAGCTGTCCTTTCTTCTCTCCACCAGTAACTTCAAAACAAAAATAAAAACAAAACCTGATTACATGGCATAAAATAAATACATTTTATTATGGCATAAAATGAATCGAATTCTAGCACCTTCTTTGCCCTAATAAAGGAGTTACTGGGTTCATTTTATGCCTGTGAGGAGAACAAAAGTCACTTGGAAGAGATTGATTCTCCTTTGATACATGCTACCGTGTTTATACTAAGCTAAATAACTTGGCATCAGCATTTTTCAAATTTTTTAACTGCTTAAAGATTTTAATTCCTAGAAATAGTACAGGTAATTGCTACATGGGTACTAGTGAAACTTAATCTGTCACCCCAAAAGCTTCAACAATACTACTTTTAAGAAAATAGCAGTTTCATTTAGTCTGCCCATCCCTGTCACTTTGCTAGGCAACAAAGCACTGCTCAGTGCGCCATAAAGGATTGAAAGGGGAAACTTTAGCGTCCTGCAAGAAAAAGAGAACCACAGAATTGAAGGACTCTTAAGCCTGTCACCAAAATAGAAACAAACAAAAAAACACTTTTAATTTACCTGGACTTTGTTAGAGTGACAGAAAAGAGTACCATTAAACTAGGAATCTTGTAAACCCCTTCCCCACAACTAACACAGAATGAATAAGAAGAAATAAAATCCATAGGGAATTTATTGCAGAAAATCAGGAAACATCTGTTTTTACAAATCCATTGAGGAAATCTCTCCCCTTCTCCCAGAAAATAACTAAGAAACTATGAGTCTCTCCCCTTCTCCCAGAAAATAACTAAGAAACTATGAGTCTCTCCCCTTCTCCCAGAAAATAACTAAGAAACTATGAGTCTACATTCCAGACAAAATTGAATATGCTAAAACAAACATTTGAGGGTGTGAAAACACCTTGAATCTGAAATTTTATTTTATTTTATTTTGTTTAATTTTAGAGAGAGAACATGCACACAAGCAGGGAGGGGGTGGGGGGTGGGGAGAGAGAGAGAGAGAGAGAGAGAGAGAAAGAGAAAGAGAATCTTAAGCAGTCTCCATGCTCAGCACAGAGCCTGATGCGGCACTCTATCCCACAACCCTGGGATCATGACCTGAGCTGAAATCAAGGGTTGGACATTCAACCGACTGAGCCTCTCAGATGGCCCTGAAATTTCAAAACTAAGAACAGAAATGATGAGAAAAAGAGGAATGGGGAAAAAAATTGATGGAATTTGGAAAATGGAAGAGAAAGACAAAATTATCTTAAATGAATTATGAAATAACTAAAACAGAATAGATGCTAATGAAAATTTACTAAGAGGCGACGAAGAAAAACATGAATACAGTTAGAATGAAGTGATGTAAAGAAAGAAATGAGTGAGAGAAAGTAGTGGGAATGGAAAACAGACAAGGAAGACAAAATACATTCATATTATATGAGTCCCTCAAGAGAAAAAACAAAACAATTGAACAAAATTAATACTTAATATAACCCAAAAGGAATTTCCAGAATTGGAAAAAAATCTGAATCTACAAATTAAGAGGGTTCACTGGGTATCTGGGAAAATTAGCCCAGAATTATCAATTCTGAGGCATATCCTAATAAAACTATTAGATTTCAGAGATAAAGGTAAAACCATTAACGCTTCTAGGCAAAAAGAACACATAACGCACAAAGGCGAAAGAATTAGAATGACATGAATTTTACAAAGAAGACAGCAGCTGAGCAGGATTTTTTTAAAAGCTCAGTGAAAGGATTTTCTATCCAGTTGAAATGTCCTTCCATATTGAGGCTATAGAAAAAGAATTGTAATGTACAAAATCTTGGATAATTACTCACCCACCAGTATTTTCTGAGGAATATACTAAAGGATGAACTTTGTCCAACCGAATGATGAGTGGGAAATTTTCACCAGAGGACTGATAGAGGAAGGATACAGGCAGAAGGCTAATGTACAAGTGTTGTATGTTGTAACAGATTAGAAGATTGTAGCTAAAACAATGGGATAAGAAAAGAGGAAGAAGATGATGTGTAGGCAGTAGGTGGATTTTAAAAAATACTGATGAAAAACTTGACAAATTTAGTAAAATATTAAATAAGGCAATGGGTAACAAAGGGTGTTAAAATATATGTAAGTACAGAGGTAACCACTGGAACAAAAATAAGTGCCAAACCCTCCTCAATTTTTAAAAAACAGACAAGGTGGGGCGCCTGGGTGGCTCAGTCGGTTGAGCGTCCGACTTCGGCTCAGGTCATGATCTCACAGTCCGTGAGTTCGAGCCCCGCGTCAGGCTCTGTGCTGACAGCTCAGAGCCTGGAGCCTGTTTCAGATTCTGTGTCTCCCTCTCTCTCTGACCCTCCCCCGTTCATGCTCTCTCTCTGTCTCAAAAATAAATAAATATTAAAAAAATAATAATAAAAAAATAAAATAAAAAACAGACAAGCAAAAATACACATCTCCCAATGAACACAACAGCTAATATCATAAAATACATATAAGTAGAAAATGTGATATAATTGAAACCAAAAGCATCAGTTCTCTACAACCTGTTAAAAGGGGTTTAGACTTGGCTCACAAAACAAAAACCTTGTGGAGACAACAGACATATGTAAAATAAAGTGATTCAGAGAAAAATAAAGGATTGGACAAAAATATTACAGATAAATGAAAAGAAAAATTGAACAGGTGTAGCTGTTCTGATACAAGGCAAATTCAATTCAAGCCCTAACACATTAAATATGACAAAGGACACTTCTTTTTTTTTCTTTAATGTTTATTTTTGAGAGAGGGCACGTGAGCCAGGGAGGGGCAGAGAGAGAGGGACACAGAATCTGAAGCAGGCTCTAGCCTGCTGTCAGCACAGAGCCCGAGGACGTGGGGCTTGAACCCACAAACCATGAGATCATGACCTGAGCTGAAGTCAGGGGCTTAACCGACTGAGCCACCCAGGCGCTCCAACAAAGGACACTTCTCAATGCTATAAGCCACAAACTCCAATTAAGATAGGATACTTACGAAATATATATTCACAAATATATGTATGTATACACACATATCAAATAATACAGCAATCAGGGGCATCTGAGTGGCTCAGTTGGTTAAGTGTTTGCCTTTTGATTTTGGCTCAGGTCATGAGATCATGGTTCGTGAGTTTGAGCCCCACATCAGGCTGTGTGCTGGCAGCGCGGAGCCTGCTTTGGATTTTCTGTCTTTCTCCCTCTCTCTGCCTCTCCCGTGTTCATGCTGTCTCTGTCTCTCTGAAAATAAATTTAAACTTTAAAAATACTAAGAAAAAAATAATACAGCAATCAACTTTATAGAACAAAACCATAGGAGATGCAAAATGCATAAACACACTAACAATAGGACACTTTAATAACAAATGGTAAAAAAAAAAAAAAAAAAAAGAAGAAAAGCTCTCAACAACATAATAGGCTGTATTTTATGGAGATCTGTACTTAAAATTTATAACCTGATAGGTAAAGACAACGTGGCGTACTCAAAAAAGTTGTTTGTATATTAGATCACAAAGAAAACATCAGTAACATCCATAAAGTAGAAATTTTACTGTAAACAACACTTTTATAGCAACATAACAAAACTAGAGCTTACTAACAAAAACAAAAATCAGGCCAACCTACCTGGGAATTAAAATTTAGTTAGTTAGTTAGTTAGTTAGTTAGTTAGTTATGGGAGAGCACAAGTGGGGAAGGGGCATTGGAAGGGGACTAGAGGATCTGAAGCGGGCTCAGCACTGACAGGCTGACAGCAAGCAGCAAGCTTGATGTGGGGCTTGAACTGTTGGACTATGAGATCATGACCTGAGCTGAAGTTGGATGCTCAACTGACTGAGCCACCCATGTGCTGCCCCACCAAATTGTTTTTGTGTTTGTTTATTTTTGAGAGAGAGAGAAGAGAGACAGAGGATCCAAGCCTGATGCAGTGCTTGAACTCATGAATTGTGAGATCATGACCTGAGACGAAATCAAGAGTCAGACCCCCTACCTGGAAATTTTAAAACTTTCATTAAATACACGCATGCCTTGGAGATCTTGTGGGGCAATTCCAGACCACCACAATAAAGCAAACATTGCAATAAAGCGAGTCAAATGAATTTTTTTGGTTTCCCAGTGCATATCAAAGTTATATTTACACTATAGTCTATTAAGTGTGCAGTAGTTTAATGTCTAAAAAAGTACCTATTTCAAATAAATACCTATTGGTAAAAAAATGCTAAAATTTGAGCTTTCAGCAAGTTGTAATCACTGATGACAGATCACCATAACAAATATTATAATAATGAAAAAGTTTGAAATATTAGAGGGATAAGAGTAGATAAAGAAGAAACACTGTATCTGCCAGTGATACAATAGTATACCTGAAAAATTTGAAAGAAATCAATGCTAAAACAAAGAAACAAGAAAAACAAGAATTTAGTATAAGAGCAGGATACAAAATTGATAATTATAAAAAAATAGCATTCATATATACAATTAGGGGACATAACGATGGAGAAAATCCCATTTATAATAGTCAAAAGGAAGACTAAATATGTAGGAATAAATTTACAAGAAATGTGTAAAAGTTAGGTAAGGAAATTTTTAAAACATTCTGGGAAGATTTGGAAAAAGACTTAAACATTGAAAGATGTCCTCTTTTGGATAGGAATACTAAACATTATCATGATAACAGTTATTTATTTTTTAAATGCTTTGACCTCTGCAATGGCAGTAAAGATTTTAATTTGAAACTACAGGTTTCACCTATAAAGCTGAATTTAGCAACAAGACAAAAAATTAAATAATTTGGTAAATGCACTGCTTTAAAAAAATGTTTAATGTTTATTCATTTTTGAGAGACAGAGTGTGAGCGGCTGAGGGAGGACTGAGACCGAGGGAGACACAGAATCCAAAGTAGGCTCCAGGCTCTGAGCTGTCAGCACAGAGCCCGATGTGGGGCTCGAACCACGAACCGTGAGATTATGACCTGAGCCGAAGTCTGACACTTAACCAACTGAGCCACCCAGGCGCCCTGAAAAATATTTATATTCATAATTAGAGAAATACAAATTAAAATGACAATATTTTTTCTCACCTGGCACACATTTAAATCAGACTGGCACACATTTAAAAATATGTATTCTTTTGATGAGGCCATGTAGAAATGGGCATTTTTGTACATTGCTGATGGAAATGCACAAGCCTTCTCTAGGGCAATTTGGGAATGTGTAACACAAAAGACATAGGTGCTTACCTTGTGACCCAAGCGATCCTACTTTTAAGCAGTCTCTACTGGAACTACACCTCCAACAGTATGAAAATACAATATGTACAGGGTTATTTATTGTTTGTTTATATTGTTGCATTGTTTGTAATTGCAAAATATTAGAAATGCCCTAAATATATACATAGGAGAGTGTTGAACAAACCATAGGACATCCATACAGTTAAGTGTTGTGCAGCTATACTAAAGGCTGAGGAAGGATAAATTGATAGCATAGTTTCTAGGAGATACTGTTACATGAAAAAGGCAAAGCCCCATGGGACGCCTGGGTGGCTCAGTAGGTGAAGCTCAGGTCATGATCTCACAGTTCATGAGATTAAGCCCTGAGTTGGGGCTCTGCACTGATAGGATCCTGCTTGGGATTCCCTCTCTTCTCTCTCTCTCTGCCCCCCCCCCCCCGCCCCCGCACGTGTGCTCTCTCTTGGTCTCTCTCTCAAATAAACTTTATTTAAAAAAAAAACAAAAAACAAAAAGTCCCAATGCATATGCCACCTTTTATGTAAAAACTCAGTTTGCCAGGTATCAGTTTGTTGGCTCTCATCTATAAACTTGCCTTTTTTTCCCTTCTCTGTAAAAATGGGCCTTGGCCCTTATCCTTGGCCAACTGGCACATTGTTAAGCTTTGTCAATAAAAGTGCAGAAGAGACTTTGCAAGAGGGAAGGGTTTTGCTTCCTGGGCCACTGATCAGGGCACACAGCACCTGGCTGTCGGTAGCTCCCATTGCCCAGCAGGGTTCCCTGCCCCTCCACCCCCCTTCATGTTTCCCCTGTGCAGCTCCTCCTCGTACCCTGCATTTCCAGCAGTTCTGCTGCTGGAGCACCATAGCAACTTTCTCTGCCCTTCAGGGAGTCACAGCCATGGCCTCTTTAACAAACTGTGGATCTCAGTCCTGCGGGGAGAAAAGGAAGACTTCTTGGGCACTCTGTCTCAGCCCAGAGGACAGGATGCTCCTTATGTATGCTATGCCTATATTCTGCAGTTCTTTACTTCTTACTTACTAATCACTACTCTAATCATCTGTTAAAGTTAATACTTCCTTAGATTAAGCTTTCTCTGTTCTAATTACCGTGTAGGTTTTTTTCCTCCTAAATTGAACTCTGATAGAAAAAGAATTTTTTTTTTTTGAAAGAGAGAGGGTGAGTGGGGGAGGGGAGAGAGGGAGGGAGAGAGGGAGACAGAGAGAGAATCCCAAGCAGGCTGCACTGTCACTTCGGAGCCCGATGTTGGGCCAAACTCACAAACTGTGAGATCATGACCTGAGCTGAAACCAAGAGTCGGATACTTAACTGACTGAGCCACCCAGATGCCCCACAAACTTTAAGAAAATACACAGATATTTGCTTATTTGAGCAAAACAAATGGAAAGCATAAACCACAGCTGTAGAGATTGGTTGCCTACAAGGGGTGCGTGGGAAAGGGGTGGGAAGTAAGGAAGGAATGGGAACAAGTTAGTAGGGATGAGGAGGGAATGGTGCTTCTTCGGGTGTGTGTGTGTATAAACACATTATATGTATCTATAAGTCTGACCGTTAGGACCATAGTGAGGTTTCACCTATCCTTTACCCCTCTCCAAAGCAATCAATTAAAACCAGCCAGGATGTGAGTTATTTGGGGGGACCCAAAATAGAGCACAAAAAGTAGCAAATGACGCTGTGTCACAGATAACAACACTGAAGAGAATGAGGAAGAAAGAACTAACCTAAGTCCTGCAGAAGCCTAGCTTGATTCAGTGTTGCAAGGCTAAAAACAAAAAGTACTGTTCATGACTTAGTGGTTCTGAAACTGTGTTTTCTAGGCTTGAACAAATAAGTGAATTAATTAATGGGTAACGGGAGCCAGGTTTCTCACCCGTGGAGAAAGAAGTTACAAGGAAAGGTTGAGGGCTAAAATGAGCCCTCTGAGTTTTGTTTGAGATTAGAGTGTCGGTATAAACTCACGGTTAAATATATACCAGATGGAAAAATACAGAAATGCAGATGTTTGTACACCAGTTAGAAAAATACAGAAATGCAGATGTTTGTACATGCGTGGGATAATACACATCTGCATGTTTTCTGCCTCTCTCCGCTGAGAGGTTTGGAAGCACTGAGGGCAGTGGCATTGTAAACACCCAGGGCTGAGACCGGGAAATACAGGGTGAGCCTTGAGCATCTTACGGTGCTAGAAAGTAAGGAAATGCTCAAAAAAAGGGTGAGGGTTTGTGGAAAGAACGGGAGCCAACTTGAAGGAGCTCCTGATGGCCACAGTTTGATCAGCAGAGTAATTTAGATATTAGTTAACTAGGTACTAACCTACAGAATGAAACAAATATGAGTTCGTGTTAATATAAATGACCAAATAAATGGGAGAAAAGAGACCAGTCTTTCTCATGATGCCAGTGAATAAATGTAGAAGGAGGGAAATAGAGAATCACCACGAGGCATATTCCACAGTAATATATGTGCAGACAAAATTTTTTTAAATTTTTTTAACATTTATTTATTATTGAGAGAGAGAGACAGAGAGACAGAGACAGAGCATGAGCAGGGGAGGGGCAGAGAGAGCAGGAGACACAGAATCCAAAGCAGGCTCCAGGCTCTGAGCTGTCAGCACAGAGCCCGACACGGGGCTCAAACTCACAAACTGCAAGATCATGACCTGAGCTGAAGTCGGTCGCTAACCAACTGAGCCACCCAGGCGCCCCAGACAAAATCTCCTTTTGAATGCTAAAATTCCTGGGTGAAAGTTCTAGGAGAAACAAGATTTGCATGGTGTCAAAGGATCTCCCCCTAAATACTCAGCAACTGCAAAGGAAAATAAAGTATCTTTTTAGCGTAGGAATCGGGCAGACAGGAACCTAACCAAGGGCAGCCTCACCAGTAACAAGACATGTTAATATTGACACCATGAACTTCTTAGTGTGATACCGTGAGGACGTGATTCTTGTGGTATTCTTGCCCCAAAATGTGCAACCTTACTCTAATTGTGAGTAGACAGCAGTCAGTGCGAATTGAAGGATATTCTACAAAGTAACTGAGCGGTGCTCTTCAGAAGTGTCAAGATTATGAACGGCAAGGAAAACAGGAACTGCAGCCACCTGGAGGGAAAGGAGAAGCAAGAAATGCAACGCAGTGTCCTACAGAGGATCCTGGCGGCGGAAAAAAGGCATCACGTTTAAAAATTTGTGAAATTCGAAAAAGACTTACAGTTAATAATGCTGTATTAATGTTAATTTTCTGATCTTGACAATTACTCTCTGATCATATAAGGCATTAGCATAGGGAAACCTAGTGAGAGGTGTAGGGGACTCTGTACTAATTTGACAGCTTCTCTTTAAGTCTGACATTACTTCAAAATAAAAGTTGAGTATTGAAGATACCTTGGAAGACTCAGTAAAGAATATTGAAGTGGGGCGCCTGGGTGGCGCAGTCAGTTAAGCGTCCGACTTCAGCCAGGTCACGATCTTGCGGTCTGTGAGTTCGAGCCCCACGTCAGGCTCTGAGCTGATGGCTCGGAGCCTGGAGCCTGTTTCCGATTCTGTGTCTCCCTCTCTCTCTGCCCCTCCCCTGTTCATGCTCTGTCTCTCTCTGTCCCAAAAATAAATAAAAAACGTTGAAAAAAAAAAATTAAAAAAAAAAAAAAAGAATATTGAAGTTTGATTTTTCTTGTGTCTCTGGCAGGGTTAGAAAGAGGCTTCTGGAACAGCGGGAAGAAACCATAACGATAGATCGGGTTTGCAGGCAAGAAACCTTTGCTTACGAGATGGTAAGAGTCTCCTCTTTTGCACCTTTTCCCGTGAAACAATGAACTGTGTCATTAGGCGTTAGTGGTATCTCCGTGGTGGCTTTCTATTGGATATGCTTAGTTGAAAACAAACTGGAGAAACCTCGTTGGGACTGGGAACTGGTAGGAGAAACAGACCCATACCTGGGTCTTTCAGATCTCTGCCTTTATTTTTGCTTTTAGCTTAGTCTTGCTCTGTGTGTTAGGCTAACTTCATGCCTTTTCATCACCCTATTCCTGATAACTTTTGTTCTGCTCCGGATTTTGATTTCACCGCATTCTTCCTTAATCTACCAGCTCTTAATGTAAACCGTCAGAAAAATTTAAGATGCGGAGTAGTGAGGAATTAAGTGTTAGTAGACATGATGGTTTTATTCAGTACATATTATTGAGGACCTACTGTGTGTCAAATGCTGTGTTGGGCACATTATAGTACATAAGGGCATCTGTTTTCTCTCCCATGTATATTTTTATTGTAAAATTTGAGTAACATAAACCTTACTATTTTTTTTTTTAATTTTTTTTTTTTTTAACATTTATTTATTTTTGAGACAGAGAGAGAGCATGAACACAGAAGGGTCAGAGAGAGGGAGACACAGAATCTGAAACAGGCTCCAGGCTCTGAGCTGTCAGCACAGAGCCTGACGCGGGGCTCGAACTCACGGACCGTGAGATCATGACCTGAGCCGAAGTCAGCTGCTTACCCGACTGAGCCACCCAGGCGCCCCTAAACCTTACTATTTAACCATTTTCGAATGTTCAATTTAAGTGACATTAAATACATTCACTGTGTTGGGTATCTCTTACTATTTGTAGAACTTTTTCATCACCTCAAACAGAAATTCTATACTGAGCAAGGAACTCCCCATTTTCCTTTCCCCCAGCCCTGAACCTTTATTCTACTTTCTGTGTCTGTGAATTTGCCTATTCTAGATACCTCATATGAGTGGGATCATGCAATATTTGTCCTTTTGTGTTCAGCATATTTTACTTAGTATATTGATTCAAAGGTTTATCTGTGTGTTATAGGTATCAGGACTTCATTTCTTTTTTTTTGACTGAATAGTAGTCCATCGTATGGCTATACCACTTTTTTTTAATCTGTTCATCCTTTTTTAAGTTTATTTATTTATTTTGAGAGAGAGCACAAGTGTGCGTGAGCAGAAGAGGGGGAGAGAGGGAGAGGAAGAGGGGGAGAGAGAGAGAGAGAGAGAGAGAGAGAGAGAGAGAGAGAATCCCAAGCAGGCTTCTTGCCATCATCACAGAGCCCAAAGCAGGGCTTGATATCATGAGCCTCAAGCCCATGACCTGAGCTGAAATCAAGAGTCAGATGCTCAACCGACTGTGTCACGCAGGTGCCCCCATCTGTTTATCTTTTGGTGGACATTTGGCATATTTCCACTTCTTAGCTATTATAATAATGCTGCTGTGAACATGAATATACAGGTATCTGTTTGAGTCCATTTTCATTTCTTTTCAGTACATACCTGGGAGTGGAATTGCTCAGTCATAAGGTAATTCTAGGCTTAACATTTTGAGGGACCACCAAACTGTTTTCCAAAGCAGCTGCATTGTTTTACATTCCCACCAGCAATGCACAAAGATTCTAGTTTCTCCACATCCTCTTTAGCATTTGTTATTTTCTGGGTGTTTTGTTTTGTTTTGTTTTGTTGAGAGTAGCCATCCTAGTGGACCTAAAGTGGTATCTCATTATGGTTATGCATTTCCCAGGTGATAAGTGATGTTCAGCATCTTTTTATGTGCTTGTTGGCTCTCTATGTATCTTCATTGGAGAATGTCTATTCAAGTCCTTCACTAGTTTTTTAATTGGGTTGTTTCTTTTTTTATTTTTAATTTTTTTTTTTTAATGTTTATTTATTTTTGAGAGAGACAGAGACAGAATGTGAGTGGGTTAGGGGCAGAGAGAGAAGGAGACACAGAAGCAGAAGCAGGCTCCAGGCTCCGAACTGTCAGCACAGAGCCCGACGTGGGGCTCGAACTCACGAGCTGTGAGATCATGACCCGAGCCGAAGTCGGACACTCAACTGACTGAGCCACCCAGGCGCCCCGATTGGGTTGTTTCTTTATTGTTGAGTTGTAAGAGTTCTTTGCATATTCTGGATACTAGACCCTTACCATATGTGTGATTTTAAAAATATTTTCTCCCATTCTACAGGTTGTCTTTTCACTCTCTAGATAGTGCCCTCTGATACGCAAAAGTTTTAAAATTTGATTAAGTGTGGGCACCTGGGTGGCTCAGTCATTAAGCATCTGATTTCAGGTCATGATCTTGCTTGCGGTTCGTGAGTTCGAGTCCCACATCGGGTGAGCATGAACCCCACTTTGGGTCGGCTCGAGCCCGCATCAGGTGAACATGAGTCCCACTTCGGGTGAGCCCTACTTCTCTTTCTCTCTCTCTCTCTCTCTCTCTTTCTCTTTCGCATTTCTATATGGCAAGTCTACTAGCAATGAACTCCTTCATCTTTCTTTTTTTTTTTAATCTGAAAATGTCCTTAATTTTTCTTTCATTATTGAAGGATATTTGCCAGGTATAGAATTCTTGCTTAATGGTTTTTGTTTTCCTTTCTCTCTCTCTCTCTCTCTCTCTCTCTCTCTCTCTCTCATGTTTTAAAATATGTTGTCCTACTCCCTTATCTCCATGGTTTCTGTGAGAAAATACCTGTTAATCTTACTGAGGAACCTGATTTCCGTTAGTTGTTTGGGGTTTCTTTTAGCTTATTGAGTGCATTTAAAAGACTGTTGATTTAACATTTTTGACCAGTAATTTCAATATCTGGGCTTCCTCAAGGATGGTTTTTGTCAGATTCCTTTTTTTTTCTTTGAATGTGACATATTTTCTTGTTTTGTGTGTGTGTGTGTGCTTTATAAGTTTTTATGGGTACCTGGACATTCTGAGTGTAATTTTTTACTTGTTGAGGGTCGGAGCTATCTATGACTTTTCCAAACTTTTCTCATTGTGTGTATTCCTTGTTGTGTGTGTTTATGGATATTTCTGTTTCATTACCTCTGTGGGCAGCCGGTGACCTGTTGAAGATTTCCTTAAATGTCTGCCTCCACAAATGGGGAGGAAAAAGGCCCTGTCTCTAAATGTTCTAGTAGCCGCTGCTGTGGGAAGCCACTGCTGGCAGGAGGCTCAACACCAAGGCTAGTGTGGGCATCAGGCCATCACCAGACCAACCAAAACACCTAGTTTTGGGAGAACAGGGTCCCCACACCTTGTCATATGACATCAGCCATCTGTTCCAGGAACACGGGCCACTATTTCCACACCTGCAGTGGAGCTAAGGAATGGGGATGGGAGCTGGTTTGTACCCTGTGCTTACTTGTGAAAGATCAGTGGCTTGTTTTCTCATCAGACGCTTCCCTGGTGGATGTAATTGACCGATCACTTTCCAGAGTTCCAAAATAGTTAATTCCAGTCTCTCTCCATCTTATTGGTTGCTTTGGTGGAAGGACTGACCCCCAGAGCTGCCTACTATGCCATTTTGTTTAACATCACTCCCTCTTATTTTTGTACGTGTACTTATTTTTGTACTTCTTAACTAGTCCACCCTGGTGGCCTCTATTCTGTAGTTACTGCACACACATAATAGAGGGTGTAAGGTATTAAAGATGTGATAATGTTGTAAAAAGCAAGATAGTGTTGGTTTTAGAGCTAAATAGACGTGTATTTGCATCTTAACTTGCTGATTTACCGTGATTAAATCTGAACCTCGGTGCATAATCTGTCAAATAAGCGTTCATAGTGATATGAGAGGGGGTATGTAAAAGTGTTAGCAACTGTAAATGCCAGTGTTGTACCAACATTTGTCGATCGCTCCTGTTTTATCATCAGTGGTTAAGCACTTAGTGCCAAACATTGTCAGATACTTTATGTACACACTCCCAGCAATACTTCTATAAATTGAGTATTTTCTGGTTTTTTACAGAAGAGGAAACTAAAGCCTAGAGAGATTTTTAACAGTTTTCTTAAAGTAAAATTAAGAGTCAGACTCAGGGCCGTCTGATAGCTGTCGTTCCATACTGCCTCTTACCTATGTCACAGTGTCTGATTTTTAAGGTCTCTTACTCGTTTTTCTCCTTCAGGAGTCACATGCCATAGGAAAAAAGCCTGAAAACCCAGCAGACATGGTTGAAGAAGGGGAGCTTATCCTATCTGTGAATATCTTGTACCCCGTTATATTTCATAAGGTCAGTAGTAAAATCTTTTGAATTTTGCAGATAATATGGTTGACTTTTGTCAAAGGGTTTCATTATTTGAAGAGTCACAATCCTCAGGGCTCAAAATAAATGAAACATATGCTGCTTTATCTGACATCCTGCCTATATCCTTGGTTTCTTGTTTTAATAAGAATTATCATAAATAAGGTCAAATTTCAAATAATCTCTTAAGAGGATTACAGTTATAACACTGGAATGTATACCTAATTGCTGCACTGGAAGCAACTGAAAGTATATACAAATCTTCAGTGATTCTAATTATATGAATTATTGAGGGGGTTGTTTTTTTAGTTTTGTGTTTTCTTTCTTAAAATTTTTGTAGTATCAGAATACAGACGTTTACTAGGTTTTAGTAGTAAGCACACGAGATGTATTTGGGTAGAAAGCTGTGAAGTTTTGACTTTTTTGTGACCATAGTAGGCAAGTGAGCCAAGGACACTGGTGGAATATGACCAGGGATCTTGGCTAAGGACGATGGTGTGAGTCTCCTTTCTGATTTCTGGAGTTTTGAGTTACCTCTTTTTAATTTTCTTTCTTTCTTTATTTGTTTTTAAAATTACATCCAGGGCGCCTGGGTGGCTCAGTCGGTTAAGCATCCAACTTCAGCTCAGGTCACGATCTCACAGTCTGTGAGTTCGAGCCCCGCGTCGGGCTCTGGGCTGACGGCTCAGAGCCTGGAGCCTGCTTCCGATTCTGTGTCTCCCTCTCTCTCTGCCCCTCCCCCATTCATGCTCTGTCTCTCTCTGTCTCAAAAATAAATTAAAAAAAAAAAAAAAAGTTAAAAAAAAAAATTTACATCCAAGTTAGGTAGCATATAGTGCCTTAATGATTTCAGTAGTAGATTCCAGTAGATTCCCGTCCCTGTGTATAACACCCAGTGCTCATCCCAACAAGTGTGTTCCTTAATGCCCCTTGCCCATTTAGCCCATCCCCCCCACCACAACCCCTCCAGCAACCCTCAGTTTGTTCTCTAAGAGTCTCTTGTGTTTTGTCCCTTCCTTGTTTTTATATTATTTTTGCTTCCCTTCCCTTATATTCATCTGTTTCGTGTCTTAGATTCCATGTACGAGTGAAGTCATATGATAATTGACTTTCTCTAATTTCGCTTAGCATAATACACTCTCATTCCATCCACCTTGTTGCAAATGGCGAGATTTCATTCTTTTTGATTTCTCAGTAATACTCCATTGTATATATATATATACCATATCTTCTTTATCCATTCATCTGTCAATGGACATTTGGGCTCTTTCCATACTTTGGCTATTGTCAATAGCGCTGCTATAAACATTGGGGTGCATGTGCCATTTTGAAACAGCACACTTGTATCCTTTGGATAAATACCTAGTAGTGCCATTGCTGGGTTGTAGGGTAGTTCTGTTTTTAATTTTTTGAGGAACCTCCATCCTGTTTTCCAGAGTGGCTGCATCAGTTTGCATTCCCACCAACAAATCAAAAGAGATCCTCTTTCTCCACATCCTGGCCAACATCTGTTGTTGCCTGAGTTGTTGATGTTAGTCATTCTGACAGGTGTGAGGTTGTATCTCATGGTGGTTTTCATTTGTATTTCCCTGATGATGAGTGATAAGCATTTTTTCATGTGTCTGTTAGCCATCTGGATGTCTTCTTTGGAAAAGTGTCTGTTCGTGTCTTTTGCCCTATCTTCACAGGATTATTTGTTTTTGGGGTGTTGACTTTGAGAAGTTCTCTATAGATTTTGGATACTGACCCTTTATCTGATAAGTCATTTGCAAATATCTTCTCTCATTCCATCGGTTGCCTTTTAGTTTTGCTGAATGTTTCCTTTGCGTGCAGAAGATTTTTATCTTGATGAGGTCCCATTAGTTCATTTTTGCTTTTGTTTCCCTTGCCTCCAGAGATGTGTTGAGTAAGAAGTTTCTGTGGACTAAGTCAAAGATTTTTGCCTGTTTTCTCCTCTAGGATTTTGATGGCTTCTTGTCTTACGTTTAGGTCTTTCATCCATTTTGTAAGAAAGTGGTTCAGGTGCATTCTTCTGCGTTCCCAGCACCATTTGCTGAAGAGACTGTCTTTATTCCTTTGGATATTCTGTTCTGCTTTGTCAAACATTGTGGCCGTATGTTTGTGGCTCCATTTCAGGATTTTCTATTCTGTTCCATTGATCTATATGTCTGTTTTTGTGCCAGTACCATTCTGTCTTGATGATTACAGCTTTGTAATACATCTTGAAGTCCAGAATTGTGATGCTTCCAGCTTTGGTTTTCATTTTCACGATGGCTTTGGCTGTTTGGGGTCTTCTCTGGTTCCATACAGATTTTAGGATTGTTTGTTCTAGCTCTACGAAGAATGCTGCTGCTATTTTGATAGGGATTGGATTGACTATGTAGATTGCTTTGGGTACTATCAACATTTTGACAGTATTTTTTCTTCCAACCCATAGCATGGAATAATTTTCCATTTTTTTGTGTCTTCTTCAGTTTCTTTCATACACTTTCTGTAGTTTTTAGTGTATAAATTTTTCACCTCTTTGGTTAGGTGTATTTCTAGTTATTTTATGGTTTTTGGTGCAACAGTACATGGGATCGATTCCTTGATTTCTCTTTCTGCTACGTCATTATTGGCAACCGATTTCTGTGCATTGATTTAATATCTTGCAACTTTGCTGAATTCATGGATCAGTTCTAGCAGTTTTCTGGTGGAATCTTTAGGGTTTTCCATATAGAGTATCATGTTGTCTGTGAAGAGTGAAAGTTTGACCTCCTCCTGGCCGATTTGGATGCCTTTTATTAGTTTGTGTTGTCTGATTGCAGAGGCTAAGACTTCCAATACTATGTTGAATAACTGGAGAGAGTGGACATCCCTGTCTTGTTCCTGACCTTAGGGGGAAAGCTCTCAGTTTTTCCCCATTGAGGATGATATTAGTGGTCTTTCGTATATGGCTTTTATGATCTTGAGGTGTGATCCATCTACCCCTACCTTCTTGAGGGTTTTTATGAAGGATGTGTTTTGTCAAATGCTTTCTCTGCATCTATCGAGAGGATCATGTGGCTCTTGTCCTTTCTTTTATTAATGTGAGGCACCACATTGATTTATTTGCAGCTGTTGAACTAGCCCTGCATCCCAGGTGTAAATCCCACTTGATCATGGTGAATAATTCTTTTAATGAATGGTTGGATCCAGTTGGCTAGTATCTTGTTGAGAATTTTTACATCCATGTTCATCAGGGAAATTGGTCTGTAGTTCTCCTTTCTGGTGGGGTCTGTCTGGTTTTGGAATCAAGGTAATGCTGGCTTCATAGTTTGGAAGTTTTCCTCCCATTTCTATATTTTGGAACAGCGTCAAAAGAATAGGGTTAACTCTTCATTAAATGTTTTGTAGAATTCCCCTGGAAAGCCATTTGGCCCTAGACGCTTGTTTTTTGGGGAGAATTTTGGTTACTAATTCAATTTCTGTACTGTTTATGGGTTTGTTCAAATTTTCTATTTCTTCCTGTTTCAGTTTTGGTAGTGTATATGTTTCTAGGAATTTGTCGATTTCCTCCAGATTGGCCATTTTATTGGCATATAATTGTTCATAACATTCTCTTATTATTGTTTTTATTTCTGCTGTGTTGGTTGTGATCTCTCCTCTTTCATTCTTGATTTTATTTATTTGGGTCCTTTCCTTTTTCTTTTTGATCAAACTGGCTAGTGGTTTATTAATTTTGTTAATTCTTTCAAAGAACTGTCTCCTGGTTTCATTGATCTGTTCTACTGTTTTTTTGGTTTCAATAGAATTGGTTTCTGCTCTAATCATTATTATTTCCTGTCCTCTGCTGGTTTGGGGTCTTACTTGCTGTTCTTTTTCCAGCTTTTTAAGTTGTAAGGTTAGGTTGTGTATCTGAGACCTTTCTTCCTTCTTTAGGAGGTCCTGGATTGCTCTATACTTCCCTTTTATGACTGGCTTTACTGCACCCCACAAGTTTTGGGCTATGGTATTATCCTTTTCATTGGCTTCCATGTACTTTTTAATTTCCTCTTTAACTTTTTGGTTAGCCTATTCATTCTTTAGTAGGATGTTCTTTAGTCTCCAAGTATTCATTACCTTTCCAAATTTTTTCCTATGGTTGATTTCGAGTTTCATAGCATTGTGGTCTGAACATATGCACAGTATGATCTCGATCATTTTGCACGTGTTGAGGGCTGATTTGTGTCCCAGTATGTGGTCTGTTCTGCAGAATGTTCCATGTGCATTGGAGAAGAATGTATATTCTGCTGCTTAGGATGAAATATTCTGAATATATCTGTTAAGTCCATTTGGTCCAGTGTGTCATTCAAAGCCATTGTTTCCTTGTTGATTTTCTGCTTAGATGATTTGTCCATTGTTGTAAGTGGGGTGTTAAAGCCCCCTACCATTATGGTATTATCGATGAGTTTCTTTTTTTCCTTTTTTTAATGTTTATTTTTGAGAGAAGAGAGAGAGAGAGACAAAGCTCAAGCGGGGGAGGGGCAGAAAGAGAAAGAGACACGGAATCTGAAACAGGTTCCAGGCTTTGAGCTGTCATCAGAGAGCCTGATGTGGGGCTCGAACTCACAAACCATGAGATCATGACCTGAGCCAAAGTTGGATGTTTAACTGACTGCACTACCCAAGCACCCCTGAGTGAGTTTCTTTATGTTTGTGATTAATTGATTTATATATTTGGGTGTTTCACATTGGGGGCATAAATGTTTATAATTATTAGTTCTTCTTGGTGGGTAGACTCCTTAATTATGATACAGTATCCTTCATCTCTTGTTACATTCTTTATTTTAAAATCTAGATTGTCTCATATAAGTATGGCTACTCCCACTTTCTTTTGGTGACCATTAGCATGATAGATGGTTCTTCAACCCCTTACTTTCAATCTGAAGGTGTTGTTAGGTCTAAAGTGAGTCTCTTGTTAACAGCACATAGATGGATTTTGTTTTCTTATCCATTCTGTTACCCTGTGCCGTTTGATTGGAGTGTTTAGTCCATTGACATTTCGATTGAATATTGAAAAATCTGAATTTATTGCCATTGTGTTGCCTGTAGAGTTGGAGTTTCTGGAGGTGTTCTCTGGTCCTTTCTAGTCTTTGTTGCTTTTGGTCTTTTTTGTTTTGTCTTTTCTCCCCTCAGAGAGTCCCCCTTAGAATTCCTTGCAGGGCTGGGTTAGTGGTCATGAACTCCTTAACTTTTTGTTTGTCTGGGAAACTCTTTTATCTCTCCTTCTATTTTGAATGACTGGCTTGCTGGATAAAGAATTCTTGGCTGCATATTTTTCTGATTCAGCACATTGAATATATCCTTTCACTCTTTTCTGGCCTGCCAAGATTCTGTGGATAGGTCTGCTGCGAACCTGATCTGTCCTCCCTTGTAGGTGAAGGACTTTTTTTCCCTTGCTGCTTTCATAATTCTTTCCTTATCTGTGTATTTTGTGAATTTGACTATGATATGCCTTGTTGATGGTCAGTTTTTGTTGAATCTAATGGAAGTTCTCTGTTCCCAGGTTAGGAAAGTTTTCTGCTATGATTTGCTCACCTAAACCTCCTATCCCTTTTTCTCTTTCTTCATCTTCTGGGACTCCTATGATTCCAATGTTACTCCTTTTTAGTGAGTCACTGAGTTCTCTAATTCTTATCTTGTGCTCTTTAACCTTAGTTTTCCTTTTTTTTTCTTCATTATTATCTGTAATTCTTCTGATTGGCTCATTTGCTGCTCTGCTTCGTTCATCCCTGCCGCTGTGGCATCTATTCAAGATCACATCTCAATTATAGCGTTTTTAATTTCACTCTGACTAGATTTTACTTCTTTTATCTCTGTAGAAAGGAATTGTTTTTTTCAACCTCAGCTGGTATTCTCATTATCGTGATTCTAAATTCTAGTTCAGACTCTTGCTTATATCTGTGTTGAGTAAGTCTCTGGCTGTCTTTTCTTCCTGTTCTTTCTTTTGGGGTGAGTTCCTTCATTTTGTCATTTTGAGGAAGAAAAAGTTAATAAAATAAAAATATTAAAAACAACACAAAAAATCAAATAAAGGAAGCTAGATCCTAGGTATGTTTTCATCTGCTTGTTGAAAGAAGCTTGAGTGAGTAGAGAAAAAAAGGAAATAAGAGAAACGAAAAAGTGAGAAAATGTTTCAAAATTAAAAATAAATAAAATAGAATAAAATGAATTGAAGAAAGTAAAGTAGAATAGAAAAGTAAATTAAAAAATAAATATAGTAGAAAAAAATTTTAATTTCATATAAAAATGGAAAATAAAAAATTTTTCCTCTTTCTTTATCCCAGAATAAGAAGAGAAAAAAAGAAATTACAAATACCAAATCAATACAACAACAAAAAAACACAAATAGATGGACCAATGAACAGAATGAAATTACATCTAGTTTCCCTTAGAGGTCAAACTATGAACTGCTTTATAATCCATACACTAAACAGGAGGAGAGTCCTGTGGTTGTCCTTTTGGGCTTGGTTGGTGCAGTTGGACGGGCCTTGGTTAACGGCTCCGTTCTCCATTAGGTGGTGCTGCTTAGCTTGCTGGGGTGGATCGTTGTGGCGCATATACGAATGTATGTGCTTGCGCGGGAGAGGTGAAATGGAATACCCAGCTTCCCAGTTTCTGACTCAGGAACTCTGTGCTCTCACCAACTGACAGTTAAGCACCCCTCCTTTGTCTCCAGCCTCTGTCCACTCCCATGCTTCTACACTATCTGTGTCCAAGCTGTCAGCCTTGCAGGCGGCACCTCCCTCCCAAATTTTATCTCCAATAGGGCTGTTTCCAAACCCCTCCCTCTGAGAGCCCTGCGGCTTGGACCGGCAGGTACTCCGGTCCTCTCTGACCCTCTAGAGGAGGATCTCATGGAGCAATGGCCAGGTGCCGGCCCACCCCTCAGGAACATTCACACAAGCACGCTCCTGCAGATGCCCAGAGACTGTGGCCAGGTGCCAGCCCGCCCCAGAAAAATTTCTCACGATTGTATAGCAGCAGCATTTCAGGGATTATGGTAAATCACAACACATCACCAGCGCCCGGTTTCACCACACCCTGGCGTCTTTGTTCCAGTGTCAGCAGTTATGCTCTCTGGGGTCCCCTGGGACCTTTGCCTGTGGGGAGGCCGGAGACCTCTGCCAGATGCCTTCCTAGCAGGGGAACCGCTTCTGCCCGTGTGGCCTAAGGACCCCTCTGACTTTTCTGCCTGCTCCTGAGGATTCACCCTTCCCACCAGAGCACCACCAAGTAATGGGCTGCGAGATTTCTGATACTGTCCTCCCTTGTTTATGAGTCCTGATGGAATTGAAACCGTCTCCTTTATCCTCTGTCCCTTTCTTGTTAAGTCAGTTGTGGGTGTTGCCACTCTTTCTCTCCAGCTACTTTCTGGGAGAGTGTATTTCCTGGACTCTTCCCCCTTTCTCTGTTCTCCACAAATATAGCTCCCTGCCCTCTGTGGCTTCTCTCTGCCCCACTTCACGTCTCTATGCCGTGTACCTGCCGAGTTCTGTGGCTCAAGTTATGCAGATTGTTGTGTTAATCCTCAGATCAGTTTTCTAGGTGTGCAAAATGGTTTGGTGCTGATCTAGCTGCATTTGAGGGATGAGAGAAGCAGAGAACTTCCATGCTGCTCTGCCACCTTGACCTCTCCCCTCAGAGTGTGTGTATTCTGGATTCCCAAAATAGATGTGTCATACACTTTGATAAGGTTTGCTTGCAATATTACTATACATGAGTTGTACTTTTGAATGAATAGTTACTAATGAAGCGTCTGGGATATAGTTAGTACTAATTACCTTGTTTGATTAGGTTCTGAAGTTACCAATCAAACCAAACCAATAAGCCTGAACCTCTGGGGTCTGTAACATGAGAGTATAAAGATTGCTTGACTTCAGTGAGGTAACTTCCAGGATATTTTAAAACACAGTGCTGCTAGATGAAGTTATATGCCAGAGGTTCTTCTTGCTATTGTCATTTTAATAGCCTTTTGATTATAACTTTACCTTAAACTAAAAAAGTTCATTGCCAAGTGTCTTAGTCCCTTTTGGCTCCTTTAACAAAATATCACTTACTGAGTGGCTTATAAAGAGCAACTTATCTATCACAGTTATGGGGCCAGCATGGTCAGGTGAGAGCCCTCATCCAGGTCTCAGACTTCTCATGTGGCGGAAGGGGCTCGGGAGCTCTGTGGGATCTTTTACAAGAGCACTAATTCCATTCATGAGGGCTTAACCTTCATGACCTGATCACTCCCCAAAGACCTAGCCTCCTAACACTATCACTTGGGCGTTAGGATTCCAGCGCCTGAATTGGGGGCGGACACAAACATTCAGACCTTTCACCAGGTGTCTCAATCGTGCCCTTGCGATTTTAACTTACGGACGTGACTGAGTGACCACACTGGAGGCCAGTGCCATTGAAAGAAGACTTCTAGTACTTACATTTCTTGAGAGGAGCGAGTGTGCCACAGATGCAGGGCCACAGGGGGAAGCACCAGTGAATTCAGGAGGCAGAAGGAGTGAGGAGAAGCCAGAGGCGACAGCCTTTATTAAGGTTTCCATGGGAAAGGCTGGGCAGGGCAGGGCAAACAGTTTGGGATTGGCCAGTTTGGATAATTGTGGTGGGCTCTGGGGTGCAGGGGCTATCCCTAGTTGTCCGCTCCCTGACCTTACGTTGATTTAGGATGGGAAATACTGGCTTGGTGTGTGAGGGTTAAACCAAGGAGGTGGTTTCAGAGAACAGGGTGTGAATCACAGGGGAGAGGTAAACAATTGTGGCCATTAGTTGGGACCTGTGATTAATGGGTTCCAAATAGGCCCGTACAGAAACCAAGAGAGAACACAGAACACTAAGTTATGAGGGTAACTTTAAGAAAACCAGTAACTTCATTGAGATCTGGTCAGGACAGGATTGATTGTTTAATTGCTTTGTCTCTAAGTGGACACTTACTTATCTACCGTTTGACTTTTAGCACAAAGAACACAAACCATACCAGACGATGCTGGTATTGGGCAGTCAAAAGCTCACGGAACTGAGGGATTCAATTTGTTGTGTCAGCGACCTCCAGATTGGTGGCGAATTCAGCAACACTCCTGATCAAGCTCCTGAGCACATAAGCAAAGTAAGATGGTTTTTGTTGTTGTTTTAACCCTCATAACGTAAGAAGAAATCATCATCATCATCTAAGTAAGTAGTGATATTACAAGGCTGCTAGTAAATCTTCCAGTAAATGCTTTCTTCTTCTCTGCCACTCCATCAAGCCTATCCCTTCCCTTCTTTATCTTCAATGAGACTATGCTCAATTTTGATTTCTTTATCTCCCCTTCAGTTCCCCTTCAAGCATTCGGTATACACCCTTCCTTTTAAGGCCGTAGGGACCACCTGTTGTCTAACCTCTTCTCCATGTTCATACAACTTTTCCTCACTGTGCCGGTTGAATTCACTGTTCACTGTTTCCTCTTTCAAACTCTGAATTTCAGTCTGTCATAACTGCCCCCCACCACCTGAGAGCTCCATCGCCCATAGAAGGTTCTGTCAGTCCAAGCACCAGCACCAAGCAGGGATATAGATACCAACTGATGTTGGTCTTTGTTGGTGTTTCCCACGGAGGTGCTCTCAAAAGGACAGAGAAACTCTACATAACCCATTGGGTAAGGATGGAAAGGGTCAAAGTGGTAGACCAGCCACCCACAAAGTTTCAGAAGGGATTGTTTGTCCAGTAAAGTAGTAGGTCCTTGTGAATTCCCTTGGCGGGCAGACTTGAACTCCTTCTGTTACTTGGTACAGCTCTGGTAGAAGCCCTCAGGTTTACTGGCCCCCTTGAAAGGGGCAGCATCTCCTGTAGGTCAGAAAAAGATATTTGGGTCAACTAGAACGGACATGGAGTTTGGACACGAACCATCATAATCACTATTTTTGCTGGTTCCTGTGCCACCAGCCAGATAAATGTTGTTATAACCCAGGTTTCATCTTGGTTCTTCTAAATTCTCCTGGTCTTTCCCCAGTTTTCATGGTTTTAAGTGGACTCTAACCTTTGTTAGTGTCTCTCTCTTCTAGCCATGTTCTCTCCTGGTTTCCAAATCATTTCTTTTCTTTTTCTTTTTCTTTTCTTTTATTTTATCATTTCACTTCATTTGATTTCATCTCATAACATTATTTTAATTGCCTCCTGGACATTTCCACTTAGCCTCACTGCTGCCTGGCATTGGATTGCATTTCTGTAGCGACTCACTCTACCGCCTTTTAGGAGAATTGTTTCTTTCATTCTGAAACTGCTGGCATCTTTTCCTCATGACTTACCGTCAGCTGAAACCCTTGCTGTTTGTTTCACTGAGAAAATAAAGTTACCAGAAAGGCATTTTCCATCACCCCTCACCTGCATTTACCCCTCTACCCGTCTGCCCGTGAGCCCTGCCTTCCCACCTGTGACGGTGGCTGGACTAAGCCTGTTGCTCCCTGCACTGGGATTCCATGTCCTCCAGCTGCTTGCCCTCACGCCATGGTTGTGCCATCCTGGCGTCTCCCCCATCGTTACAAGTGTGCCATCGGATCTCCCGTCCAAACCCTTCTCTTGACCGTGCGGCTCCCTCTAGCCACCGCCTCATCTTTCTACTTCCTTCTCAGCACACTGACTCATGGCAGGTAGTAATTACGAGTTAGTAATCGTACCTACATTCATTGTTTTCTCTTTTTCTGCCACCACTTTGGCTTGCACTCACTTTTGTTCCCTACCAGTCCTCAAAAATCACTTCTGATGTCACCGGAGACTTCGTTCTCACCTTTTTTGACAGCTCATCGACATAAGACACAACCGAATAGTCCTTCTTCCTTGCCACATTTTCTTTACTTAGGTTTTAGGATATTATACGCACTTGATTTTCCTTCTTTCTTTCTTTTTCAATATTTGTTTATGAGAGAGAGCGCGCAGGCATGGGAGGGGCAAAGAGCGGGGGACAGAGGATCCGAAGTAGGCTCTCCGCTGACAGGGGACAGCCAGCTGCAGGGCTTGAACTTCTGAATGGTGAGATCATGACCGGAGCTGAAGTCGGACATTCAACCGACCGATGCACCCAGGTGCCCGCAAACTCACTTACTACATAAAATTTTTCCTGACCGTCCCTCTCTTGGCCACTCCGGCACCATTTCTTTTGGCCGTTATAGTGCCTAGAATTACAGGCTGACGCTGTTTGATTTCTCTCTGCCCCACAAGGCTGCTGTGTCCCGGTCTTTTCAGTGATTGGCAAGGAGACCAGCATCGTGACTCACACGCAGATCTCACTTAAATTTAGTCACGTTGAAAATGGGTTTAAGATCATTGGTTTCTTCACATTTGACATCTTGGTGCTCTTGGAAGTAAACATTAAAGAGAAACAGGTTGAAGTTCCAGGCTGTGTGCAGAGCAGAAGTCTCTTGTAGGGTTTTCTCAACCCTACCAAAAAAGCCCCAAAAAACAGAACCAAAAAAAACCAAAAACAGGTGGAACTGTAGCTTGTAAGTTTAATAAGCAAAATCTGAATTCATTCTCCTTGCAACCGTGTCGTCAGTGCTCAAAGGAGCTCGGGTCCAATGTGCGAATTCGTTTTAGCTCCAGGAACCCTGGAGAGTGTTTTTAACCAGCCTTGGCTCGTTTGTCGTGTTTGTCCATCAGTGCTGATGTCTTCCCAGCTCTTTCCAAGTGGGGGGGGGCCCGCTGACCCATAGTCCTCTTTTAAATATTTTCCAGCTATGCTTTGGAAAGTGACCTCAAAAATAAGTGAAATTTTGCAGATACTATCATTTGGCCCGTGGAAAGATTTTTAGGTCACCAGTTGGCATTTATGTTTTAGGGTTTGGGATTTTTTTAAGTTTTGCTTTGGAATTTTTTTTTCTATTTATGTGAGTCCTCTTTCTTCTTTCTTTTTTCTTTTTCTTTCTTTTTTTTTTTTTTTGATGTTTATTATTTTTGAGAGAGAGAGAGACAGCAAGCAGGGAAGAGTCAGAGAGAGAGGGAGACAGAATCAAAAGCAGGCTCCAGGCTCCGAACTGTTAGTGCAGAGCCCGATGTGGGGCTCGAACTCACAGACCACGAGATCACGACCTGAGCTACAGTCGGCTGCCCAACCGACTGAGCCACCCAGGTGCCCCGAGTCCTCTTTTTTCTTGAGTAGTCTGGTGCCTTGGAAAATTCTGAACATGCTCACAGGAAATGTTGTGATGAGTCCTAATGTACCCATTACCCACCCTCACCAGTTCTCAGCATTTTGTCAAATTATTTTCTCTGTTCACCTCATGCCATTGTCCCACCTGACAACATTGAAAATTGGTCCTTCGGTTATAATGCTTTTTGACAGCTATTTGGCTTGTATTCCACTGGTGATTGTAGAAGAAAAAATCAGTGAGTTGCAGTTCTTGTAGTTGAGGAAAGGAGAATCTTTATTCCAACCAATAAGCAAGAATTTTGAACATTATCTTAGGTGGCTTAGTATGTGAGAAGTCTGGGAGAATTGGGCCAGGATATTTAAATCTCTTTTAAAAGCATATGTCTAAAACGTAGTATGTTTTGCTATAACATTTGTTTTTGGACTATAGTAGTTAAAGAATGGAGTGTATTTTAAAAATGTATGTATAAGATTAGTGCCAGTATTTTCTACTCAAGTGGTTTGTTTTTTTGTTGTTGTTTTTTTTTTTTTTTTTTTGGTGTTTTTTTTTGAGAGACTGAGCACAAGCAGGGGAGGGGCAGAGAGAGAGGGAGACACAGAATCTGAAGCAGGCTCCACGCTCTGAGCTGTCAGCACAGAGCCTGATGCAATTCGGGACTCGAATTCACAAACCACAAGATCATGGCCTGAGCCGATGTCAGACGCTTCACCGACTGAGTCACCCAGGCGCCCCAAGTGTCTTTTGTTTTTTTTCTTTAATGGTCCTTCACATTTTAATCTCTGGTCTATTGATTTTTTTTTTTTTTTTTTTTTTTTTACATTGCTCAGATTAGTTCTTTTTTTTCTTTTTGTTGGTAATCTCTTAAAGGTCTTGCGTAGAGGAAGTTTAAGAAAATACTTTGCACACCTGTTTCTCTGTTATGTATCGTAAATAAAGCCCTGTTCTAGGACACAGAGTAACAAATCTAAGTCGCAACAATTTCCTTACCCATAGTTCTTCCGCACCTTCCTCCCGTTACCGTTTCTCTGACAGCAGATCCTAGGATTATTTCTGAAATTCTGATATAGCTGATTTGAATGTTAGCAAGAGAACAAGTGACTAATGGATGCCTAGAAGGATATATAAATGACTTTGTTCCGATGGTACTAGTTATCGATAGTTATGTTGTTTCTAAAATGGAAACAGTAACACTAGACTCTTAGGCTGCATTAGAAGATAACAGAAGTAACTTCTTATACTAGCTTTTCCTTGTTGGTTGGTGATCCTCCCTCCCCAACGTTGGTCAGCTAAATTAACTGACAAAATAGGGAGACTGTTTAGTGAGGATCTCTGGTTACCACTGAAAATGAAAATTACCTGGTAATGAAATTGCTAACATCTATTCTATTTGTATGCTGGGACAAGGAAAGGTTATTAATGGATGAATTAATTTAGAATTTAGATGGAAAACATTTTTGGTCTTGTAGAGTTGCCCTTCTAAAAGATCATAATGGTGCCAACCACAAGCCTTGAGTTGCCTAAATTGCCTAAAATGAAGTTCTGTAGAGGCGTTTTGTAATGAAAAAAACTAAACTTTTGTGTTTGTTCCCCAAATAAGGCAGTATTCTTTCAGACCCTTTATTTGGGACCCTGGCTTACCTCTTTGAGTTAGAAATATGTTTAGTGGCAGTTTATATGTTAACAGCAGCTACATATGGCACTCTAGTCCATATTATCCTTTTATCTCTACAAGCACCTGGGAAGGAGGTACTGGTTTTACTCACATGTTACATGAGGAAACAGAGGGTCAGGGACACTTAGTGAGGGTCCAAGGAGAAACAGCACAGCCAGTCTTGTAAGCGTGTCTGATGCTGTTACCAGATAATTTATAAATGGGGAGTGAAGAAAGAAAAATAGAAGCTTCAGGGGCGCCCGGGTGGCTCAGTCGGTTAAGGTCTGACTTTAACTCAGGTCATGATCTCCCGGTTCGTGGGTTCAAGCCCCACGTCCTGCTCTCTGCCGTCAGCACACAGCCCACTCCGGATCCTCTGTCTCCCTCTGTCTCTGCCCCTGCCCCGCTTGTGCTCGCTCTCAAAAATAAACATCAAGAAAAAGAAAAGAAAAATAGAAGCTTCCAAGGAGGAGATAAATTTGGCTTTCTTTAGAGTAAGATTTAATACCTGAAACTTACATGTTTTTATAGTTCATAAACTGTTTTGGAGTCCTGGAAGATAGCATAGCAGATGTAGTCATTATAGGTGAGGAAACTTTGGTCTGAAGAGTACGTATAAACTAAGAAAAAGAACCCCCCTCCCCCAGGGGTCTGATGTATTATAAGGACATTGTGAAGAGCTAGTCTAACATATAGAATCTCCTGGGGAGCTCGGGAAAACAGTGGTGCCCGGGTGAGTCTCATTTAACAGCTCTGAGGGGAGACTTGGGCTCTCTTGTTTCTGTGACTCTGTTACGCAGCAAGAGACACCCGTCTGGAAAGTTGCTGGACGGAAGGTTAAGAAACCTCAGGGTTCAGACCAGCTGTGTGACTACAGCGGTACTTTGGGGCAAGATTGCTTGAGTAAGAATAGATACTCAAATTCTGCCTAAGAATTACTGAAAATTTGAAGGGAGAATTTTTATAAAAGAATGCTGAAAATATTAAAAAATAACAGAAAAACATAACTCTCTGATTGATCACTGTTATCATAGCTGGGGAAACACCAAAAACGTGACTTCCAGTTTTTAATAATTCTAGAATCCAAAATAAATCCCTGCTGTGTATGCATATAATAAGATAATATTGAAGTTTATTTCTAACTGGGTTCCTTTCATAAATCTCATGATATCTTTACACTTTTATCCCTGGTAAGTAGCATAATACTTGTCACATAGGAGATTCTCATTAAATATTAAACTAATGAGCTAAGCATATTTTGTGCAGTTGCCTAAAGTTACTGTAAAGCACATTAATAGGTGTGATTTTATGACATACGTTTTGAATTGTAGCGATTCATAATTGTTGATAGTGGACTTTCTTTTAATACCATCTGCTTTCTTATAGGACCTGTACAAATCAGCCTTCTTTTATTTTGAAGGAACATTTTATAATGATAAGAGATACCCTGAGTGCAGAGATTTGAGCAGGTACAGTCTTCAAAAAGCTTCTGTCTTTCCTGTTTCTAGTTCTCAAAATGGTGAGAGCTCCACAAACTGTCTGTTAGGGACCTTTGCCAAGGAATTGTTTTGTTAGACTGTTTTGTTTGTTTTGGGGTCAAAAATATCTCCGTTTCTTTTGTTTGTTTGTTTTTGAGGGAGAGAATTAGCGTGCACGCAAGCAGGAGAAGGGCAGAGAAAAAGAGAATCTTTTTTTTTTTTTTTTAACTTAAAAAAAGAACTTTTACTTATTTTGGGAGAGAGAGCATGAGCATGGTGGAGGTGGAGAATGAGGGAGAGAATCCCACGCAGGCTTCGTGCAGTCAGCACTGAGCCCCACGCGGGGCCTGAACTCACAAACCCTGAGATGATGACCTGAGCCGAAATCAAGAGTTGGACACTCAACCGACTGAGCCACCCAGGTGCCCCATGCTTTGCTATAATTTCTAAGACAGTAGATAACACAAAGATTTTGAAGTGATCTATGCATACCTTTGGTCAGAAAAGTTTCTTTCTGAAGAAAAATTTTAACTTACCAGTACCTAGGGCAAGCACATGAAATAACTGAATACATTTTAAAAACAGAGAGTGGCCCCTGGGCGGTTCATTTGGTTGAGTGTCCAGCTCTTGATTTCAGCTTGACTCAGGATCCCAGGGTCATGGGATCGAGCCCCACACCTGGCTCCTGCTGGGCCTGGAGGCTGCTTAAGAATTGGCGCCTGGGTGGCGCAGTCGGTTAAGCATCCGACTTCAGCCAGGTCACGATCTCGCGGTCCGTGAGTTCGAGCCCCGCGTCAGGCTCTGGGCTGATGGCTCGGAGCCTGGAGCCTGTTTCCGATTCTGTGTCTCCCTCTCTCTCTGTCCCTCCCCCGTTCATGCTCTGTCTCTCTCTGTCTCAAAAATAAATAAACGTTAAAAATAAATAAATAAGTAAATAAATAAAGATAGTTTTACTTCTGGGGTGCCTGGCTGGCTCAATTAATAGAGCATGTAGGGGCGCCTGGGTGGCGCAGTCGGTTAAGCGTCCAACTTCAGCCAGGTCACGATCTCGCGGTCTGTGAGTTCGAGCCCCGCGTCAGGCTCTGGGCTGATGGCTCGGAGCCTGGAGCCTGCTTCCGATTCTGTGTCTCCCTCTCTCTCTGCCCCTCCCCCGTTCATGCTCTGTCTCTCTCTGTCCCAAAAATAAATAAAAAATGTTGGAAAAAAAAAAATTAAAAAAAAAAAAAGAATTGGCGCCTGGGTGGCTCAGTTAAGCGTCCAACTCTTGATTTTGGCTCAAGTCATGATTTTACAGTTTGTGAGTTTGGGCCCCACATCGGGCTCAGTGCGGACAATGAGGAGCCTGCTTAGGCTTCTGTCTCTCTCTCTTTCTGCCCCTCCCCTGCTTGTGCTCTCCTCTGTCTCTCTCACAATGAATAAACTTAAAAAAAAAAAAAAAAAAAGCCAATTTACAGGAAATCTTGTATTGAGCCATAGATAAATCTAAAAAAAAAAAAAAATGTAAATCCCACTTAAAGAATTTATTAGTCTCTTTCATATTTAGATGATAGCAGTAAATTAATCGTTCACTATTTTTTCTGCTTGTCCAGTGTATACTGTTGTTTGCCCGATGGGAGTATGTAAATCCATGGTTAAGTACACAACATGAAAAATCTGTAGCTAATGACCATGTTAATTAGGCCATACTTCTGTTGTCAGTGTCCCAGTGACTAGAGTACATATGTGTATTTTTTCTTGAGTGTTTATCTGCATTCTTTCATTAGAGCAACTTGTGTGTGTATCCTAATGTGGCGGTTCTCAGACTTGTTCTCGGCATTCCTCGGTACTCTAAATACTTGTGGACTCCAAAGAGCTTTTGATTATGTGGGCTATAGCTATCCATGTTTACCGTATTCGAGGTTGCAACTAAGAAATAATTTAAATATCCGCTAATTTAAATGATCCCATTAAATGTTAACATTAATAATTTGGGGGGGAGGGGGGATAACTTTTCCACAACAAAATGAGAGGAGTGGCGTTCTCCATTTCCCATTCACTAGCTTCTGGGCTATCGGTCCTTTATGAGTGAATAGGAATTGAAAAGGGCAAATGACATTTTTTCATAAAGATAATTTTGACTTCAGGAAGCACACTTTGAGAACTGTTGCTCTAATGGATACAGAAGTCAGAGTTCTTTTTTTATTTTTATTAAAAAAAATTTCTTTAACATTTATTTTAGAGCACACGAGCCGAGAAGGGGCAGAGAGAAAGGGAGACAGAGTCTGAAGCAGGCTCCAGGCTCTGACCTATCAGCACAGAGCCTGATGTGGGGCTTGAACCCCTGAACTGTAGGATCATGACCTGAGTTAAAGTCCGGCGCTTAACCGACTGAGCCACCCAGGCGCCCCTGTTTTTATTTTTAAAATTTTTAAGAAATATTTTTGAAAGAGAGACAGAGACAGCGCAATCGGAGGAGGGGCAGAGAGAGAGGGAGACACAGAATCCCAGGCAGGCTCCAGGCTCTGCGCTGTCAGCAGAGAGCCAGCAGAGAGCCCGATGTGGCGCTCGAACCCCACAAGCCGTGAGATCATGACCTGAACCCAAGCCGGACACTTAACTGAGTGAGCCACCCAGGCGCCCCAAGAATCCAGAGTTCTTAATTTCAACATGTATCAACCACTAAGATTTTTGCCTCAAGATGGCAACTGTCGTTGAGTGAGTGAGCCAGGTTTTAAGAAATAATTGCGGTCATAGAGCATTTTCTGTCATTTCTAGGTTTTTGAGGAGTAATGAAATACCGTTGCCTTTTTGCCCCCTTTAGAACTATCATTGAGTGGTCAGAGTCCCATGATAGAGGCTATGGAAAATTTCAGACCGCTAAAATGGAAGATTTTACCTTCAATGACTTGTATATTAAACTGGGTTTTCCTTACTTATATTGTCACCAGGGAGACTGTGAGCATGTTGTCGTCATCACTGACATAAGGTAAGTGGCAGCATTTGGCAGCATTTTCTGTTTTTGTTTTTAACACGAGGAATAAAATTAGTCACCGCAGCCTGGCTTGGGAGCAGCAAAACTGTCCACTTTCCATAGAATGACCATCCATTTGCATGCTTTCTTTGGGGAAGGTCTGTGATAAATACTTTATTGGTTATCGGAGGGTTGAAAATCTGTAAAGAAGTGTCTCCTTTGGAGGATTAGACAGGCAGTCTCCACCCACTTTGTACGTAGCCCCTTAGCTTATTGCCAGATTTGCAACTACGTCTAAGTTTCTTGTCTCTTTGCCAGAATTTTAAGATTTAAAAGCAACTGGGGGAAGGGAAGAGTAATTCTCATCTTTGACAAATGTGAAGTCTTAATGCTTTCATAAGTATAAAGGGGGAAGGACCAAAGTGGTTTAAAATCAGATTCCTTTTATTTTAAAATGAGCTAACTTCTGTGTAGCTGGCATCTCTCATGAATAAGGCTATTCATCTCCTTATTTCGGAATCCCGGTGTATGAAGGATCAACATATAGGAATAAGCCCTGCTCTCTCCCTGCTTTGGTTCCGAGGGACTGTTTTTATGTTTTATGAGAAGCACTGATCTACCCGTGCTTTTTATTATACCAGTGGTAGGAACCGATGCCCGGACAAATCCCTGTGTCCACTTCTCTTGGGTCTTAGGGACCGGTCTCTCCGAACATCTGACCTCTCGTGCACTCATTCTCAGGAAGCTCCCAGAGGAAGTACTTCACACAAAGAATAAACCTTGGAATAGGGGGAGACATGAGGAGGACTCTCGGAGCGGGAAAGGGAAATCCCAGCACGACGGCCGCATAGCCAAGCTCGCGAGCAGCTTAGTCCCAAGACTGGGGCGCGGCCGAGAGCTCGGGAAGGACGTCTAGAAGTGCCAGACCTCCCGCTGACGCACAGCACACGTGGAGAGCACGTCTGTCCTTCTGTCAGGAAATACAGAACTGAATTAGCGACAGGTGCATCGAAACCTCATTAAGCAAATGCAAACTCGAGGGAATTAGCAGCTAGAAAGCCACGTGTTACGCGATCAAAGGCGCCTGCGGTCAGTTGTGTGGTTTAGGTGTATTAGTTTGGCAGCATGTGAACATGCAGTATTTTACCAGAATTAGTCTGGTTCCTTAGAGGAATGTCGAGGACCTAAATTTAAAAGAAACCGTTAAGAATGTGAGAACAGTTGCCCTGAGGGAAACAATTGCTGAAGCCAGAGCTTCATGGGTTCAGAGGGGAGCTCATAACCCTCAGCTTTATAGGCCTTGAAATTATGTACGTTTCTTTGATAATGTGTTAAATTTTACAGAAGCTGTCACTCAAATGAAGGGGAATGTGCCTGAGAATTAGCATAAGATGGGAGACAATCCAGTTTTTATGATTTTAGTTTTATGGGTGTTTTTAAGTTTATTTATTTTGAGAGAGAGCACAAGCAGGGAAGGGCAGAGAGGGAGAGAGAGAACTCCAAGCAGGCCCCACACTGTCAGCGCAGAGCCGATGCGGGGCTCAAACCCACTGACTGCAAGATCGCGACTTGAGCCGAAATCGGGAATCAGACGCTTAGCCGACTGAGCCACCCAGGCCCCCATTTTACGTTTCTTACTGTACAGCGTTATCAGTCCTTACACTCGAGGCAACTTGGGGAAACAGTTGACGCTTACTAAGCATTTACAGCATGGGACTTTTCTAAGGAGTTAAAAAAAATTTAAGATTTAAGGTTTTTTAACAACTGTCTTTTAAAAGATTTTATTTTTTATTTTAGAGAGAGAGAACATGTGCACAAGTAGGTGAGAGGGGCAGAAGGAGAATCTTTTCTCTCTTTAAATTTATTTTGAGAGCGAGTGAGCACAAGCAGGGGAGAAGGATAGAAGAGAGGGAGAGAGAATCCCAAGCAGGCTCCGTGCCCAACGTGGAGCCCGATGCGGGGCTCCATCTCAGTAACTGCGAGATCAGGAACTGAGCTGATAACCAAATTTGGATGCGCGACAGACTAAGTCCCCCAGGTCCCCCAAGGTTGTATTTTTAAGTAATCCCTACACCCAACATGGGGCCTGAACCCACACACCCGAGGCCAAGAGTCATTTGCTCTACCGA
The DNA here is from genome assembly GCF_023721935.1 of Panthera uncia. Classification (NCBI taxonomy): domain Eukaryota; kingdom Metazoa; phylum Chordata; class Mammalia; order Carnivora; family Felidae; genus Panthera; species Panthera uncia. The sequence goes on from NC_064807.1 coordinate 39,621,871, forward strand.
CGGAGCCAGCCGGGTGCCCCTTTTAAGGAGCTTCTAAGTGTAGTTGTAGGCTACAAATCATCTTTACCTTCTAGGTGGATTAAAGTCTAAGACTTGGTAAACGGTTACAAGTGTATTAACCATTTCCTGATGGTAAAGTTGATATATTGCTACCCTTTCTTACTAAAAGAAAATCATTACATTTTGGAATTGTCAGGGACATTCAGAATAGTCTTGTGCAGTCCCTTCATTTTTGGGGTGGAGAATCTGAGGTCCAGCATGGTTCAGAGACTTATTCAAACCCAGTCATCCGATCAATGGCATAGTTGAGAGTGCCTTCCGTTTTCAGCTTACTTAATTCTGACACCTAAAACTGAAGTCCTGTCAGCTCACATTATACCAGGAGTCAGATTTAGATTTTAATAAAGAGGACAGTAAACAGAGCCATGTACCACAGAACCAAATGGGTAAAACAGGTGCCCAAACTATGTTTCATAAAAAGGTATTGAGTAAAGCAGGGGCTCTCTGATGGAATAACTTTTTTTTTTTTTTTTTTAATTTTTTTTTTCAACGTTTTTTTTTTTTTTTTTTTTTTTGGGACAGAGAGAGACAGAGCATGAACGGGGGAGGGGCAGAGAGAGAGGGAGACACAGAATCGGAAACAGGCTCCAGGCTCCGAGCCATCAGCCCAGAGCCTGACGCGGGGCTCGAACTCACGGACCGCGAGATCGTGACCTGGCTGAAGTCGGACGCTTAACCGACTGCGCCACCCAGGCGCCCCTGATGGAATACCTTTAAGATATGCTCCCTTTTAGTTCAAGCATATCCCCATAAAGAGCTTGGGAAGTTTCACAGGAAAGAAAGCATTGTTTAATCCAAAATGATCTTTCGGAGAATGTTTTTGTGGAACACAGTTTGGTCAGACCTAGTGAAACGAGTTTATACCTAAATCTTTTAGGAAAAAAAAAAAAATGAAAAATATACCCACTGTGTTAATGTTGAGGTACAGATACATTTAATTCTTTACAGATCACACCAATTTGCATTTTAATATCTTCATTTACTTCTCATGTACATAAGGCTTGTGCATCGTGATGACTGCTTGGATAGGACCCTTTATCCCCTTCTTATCAAGAAGCATTGGTTATGGACCAGAAAATGTTTTGTTTGTAAAATGTACACAGCCAGGTAAGTTCATAACTATTTGAGAATTCCTGGTTTTCAGTAGTCAAGTACTTTCCGTTTCTAGTATTTCAATTTTTCCTATTTTGAATTTGAATCTAGGGACTTCTACTTTGGAGGTATAAATAGAAATGGTTTTATCTGGTAGGTTAAGTGCTGCAAAGTAGGTTACAACATTTTTAAACAGTAAGGAAACAAATTATATATAATGAAAGTCCAGGGGTGGGTCAGACTTTGGATGAATCAATTCTGTGTCATCAGGGAGCCACGCTGTGTCTTGTGTCTGCAATTTACAAAAGAAGCTTCATCCACAGCTTCTCCTCCATGAAAAAATAACACAGCGTCTCATGTATATAATGAGGTTAAAATATGGTTTCGTAAAACTTTTACTGTGTGGTACTTCACATTTAGTTTGCTTTTTAACTGTGGATCATAGTTGGAAAGCAGCATTCAGAAGAAAAGAGAGTAACTGCGTATCGTAGATTTCTTTTGGGCTCCCTGCCCCCACCGAAATACGCTTTTCTAAATGATCAATAAGAAAACATGAGATAAATCAGTTACCAAACTGGCAATCAGGGAATGTAAAAACATACCAGGAGATGCAGAATTCAAATAGACTGAAAAAGTCTTTTCATCTTACTGTGACCAGTAACATTTCAGGCCAAAAAACAAAGTATCAGTTGAATATTACCCATATTCCCATTTGTATACACACTGTAGCATTTTAACCTGAATTCTAGGTAAAACAGGTGGAGTTTGCAAATTAACCAGTACTAATTTACTGGTTTACACAAAAGTTTATCAGGTCTGTAGCATCTAATATATTGTGGGTTTTTCAAAATGGTGTAAATTTTAACAGTTACTTGGAGGATAAGTGAGTCGTGGCTAAAGTGTATGACACATTCACATACGTTTAAGAAGTCTTACCTTTAAGAAGTCTTTCAGAGAAACAGCATTCTACAGGGTTTCTGTTAAGTTGCCCTTCTGCCTTGCAGAGTATTGGTAATAATATACATCTGTATTTATCTATATACACACACATATACACATACGTACATACACAAAATAATATAAAGAATTATAAAGTATTGTTAAGATAGAATAAGGCAATAGTGGGAATGTTATATTTACACATTACCACGAGTTATAACTTACAGCATGTTAAAGAAAGCCCATTGTAATGATGTACATCTTTTTTTTTTTTTTTTTTTTTTTTAATTACAGATGGGTGACGAACAATGACAGTTTTGCACCAGAGGACCCATGTTTCTTTTGTGATGTTTGCTTTCGGATGCTCCACTATGATTCAGAAGGCAACAAACTGGGAGAATTCCTTGCTTATCCTTATGTTGATCCTGGAACCTTTAATTAATAACAAAAGTACACCCTTGTGAAGTAACTACCCTGTGGATGGATGATTTCCAAAACATGTCACTGAGGAACAGGATCCACCCGAAACAATCAGCCAGTTACCCACCCCCCTGCACAAGTTCAGATCACAGGTTTTCTTACAAAGTAACTTGTGTTTAGAAATACATTATTTTAGTATTTATTCCAAAATATGGTTATTATTTAGTGCCTCTGCCCATTAAGTGTGTTTATCTAAGTTGTAGGAGTACTTTATATATTTTGAATACAAATCCTTTGTCAGATTCAAGTGTTCTGATTTTTGCCCAGTCTGTGGCTTGTCTATTCATTCTGTGTCCAGAGTGGTTTTTGCTAATCTTTAATTAGAAAAATTCAGTTAATGATACATCAAGTGGTGGGAGTATTTTGAAAATTCTTTGAAGAGTGCGAGAGCTACACCTTGTACCGTGAGGCTTCCAAGGTAAACATCATTCAATTATCTGTAATAAAAATGAGGAACAAGAATAAAAGTAGATTTAACAAATAACAGCATTAAGAATAGCTATTGTGTAATCTGTTCTCACAGTGGGTTCGTTTATAGTGTTTTGTTTTGTTAGAAACTAGTAGGCACACTAAACATTTTAATGAGACTCACTGCATGAATAATGAATGTAAAAGGATCCTGAGTATATACTCCTACCTTCACAAAAGTAACCTTTAAATTGAAGATTGATTTCTTGGGCAAGAATTTTTTCAGCTTAATGTTATTAAGAAAATAGCAGATTTTGAGGCACCTGCCTGGCTCAGCCGGTACAGTGTACAACTCCTGATCTCAGGTTATAAGTTCAAGCCCCACGTTGGGTATAGAGGTTACTTAAAAATAAAATCTTAAGAATAGCGGATTTTATGTAATATGACCACTGGGACAGGAGTGGGATATGGGAAGTCAAGATCCTGTGGGTTGCTAGGATCACTCATTCTTGGGCAATAATACCCAATATTCTATCAGAATCAGTTGGACCAGAGGTTTTCTGGTCCAGCTCTTTCATTTTTCTGGCCCCCTCACTTGGATAATCCTACTTACTCTCTTTCATTCTGGTCCAGAGGACACCTTTGATGAATTCCAAGATCTAGATCATTAGAGAAAATTGTAGTTATCTAGTTGTCTATATTGAAATGTTTTCTGGAAACTTTTGGTGGAAAATTTAAGACTTCTAAGAATGCTGTAAAATTGTTCCTTTTAAACGTGTCATAAATTCTGCTCTCTCTCTTCTAGGTTATTCATTTAAAGTCAGTTGAATTCCACATTCCCTGGATGGTTAAGAGCAGACATTTACAAGTCAAAACTGATGAATCCTTTAAGCCTGTATGTTTAAAAGATTGGCAGTGAAATGTTTTGTGGACTTAAGTACCACATACCCAATTAAGTCCATTGCTGTACAGAGGACACGCACCTGTTTCTGGTATGTGTAGTGACCGTCTCTTTCACTCATTCAGTGAATACACCACCAGAGGATCAGTATAAAGAACTAAGAGATCCCTCCCTCCCTTGCCTGGCTTCAGTTGCTGCCTAAATGTTTACTTTCATGTTTCCAATGATGCTAATAAATTCAACAGATTGAAAATTCTGCTACAAACCTATTGATTTAACCAATTCCTAGAAGTTCCATGGGTAAAAATGAATTTCTGCGTCCTTTATTTTTAAACTGCATTCCTTATAGTTCTTGCATTAGTATGCAAGGGTCTGTTTACTTCTATTCATTTTCCTTTCCTAGTCTCAAAATAGAAAATTCCAAAAAGTGCATTGTCCCAGTGGAAGCATTAATCCATATGTGGTGCCCATCAATTCATTTTAGTGGACGAAGAAGACTGTCCGTTAAAATATTACTGCTAGTAAAATTCTTATTTTATCATTAATATTGTCCTGCTGGCTCTTAAGGTTAAACTTTCCCATCAAAATTACAAAGGCTCTGATATCTTTTTATCATTTCCTTGTGAAATCTAGAGGAAGAAAGGCTAACGTTGTTACTCCCAGAATTTGCCAGTGTATTATTGGATACACAGGTGTCCCACCAAATTCAAGTCAAAAGAACTTCTAACTTTGAAATAGTCCTAAAAGAGGTCTTGAGTGAAGGATTTTATAGCTGTAAAATTCAGTGTTAAACATGACTTAAATTACATATTTTACCTGATGCAAAGCAAATATGAAAATACTGTAATGATCTTTAATCAGTATCCTCTGTAGTTAGAATAAGATTTTGATATAATAGTAGATGAGTGTGTGCAAAAATCAGTATTTAGAAAAGCAAAATCGGTTTCTTTCTTTCAACCCCTGGTATCTTGTAAGGATAATTTTACCTTCTCCCAATCCAGTCACAATATCTTTGTCATCTCTAAGGTTAGAGAACTAAATTAAAGATAAAAACATTTCTACCTACGTAGCAGTTCATTTCTTAAGGTTTGTAATTATGGGTTTGCTATTTCCAATAGATCATCCTTTCTCTGACCAGTGGGACAAAATAAGGTGTTAGTGAAGCCCTCACAGCCTTGTAAAAGCCTTTGCTCTTATGTAGGATTAGTTGGCAGACCTCATCTTGACCTGACCTCTTCAACCAGGTAAGTGTGTGTGGGTACACTATAATCAGTGTTATCAGCCAAAAGCGGGTAAAATATCTTCCTACTGTTTGAAATTACAGGATAAAACAGCAGAAGGCTTAAGATAGTCAAGTTGTTTATACATTGTTTCTCCAATTCAGATGGTACCTGTGAAAGTTCTCCAAAGCAGCTAAGAAAACTTTAGACAATTCGTTCTATCGGGCCACAACTTACTCTCTTTTTCCAGAAAACATTACCATTGATTTTTGAGAGAGAGGGAGACATAATCCAAAGCAGGCTCCAGGCTCCAAGCTATCAGCACAGAGCCCACATGGAGCTCAAACTCACAAACTGTGAGATCATGACCTGAGCTTAAGTCAGACGCCCAACCGACTGAGCCACCCAGACACCCACTCTTTTAAATGTTATCCAGTGGTTGAAAAAACATGAAGTAGGTGGTTTATACCTACCAAAAGAAAAAATTTTTCCCCACTTTTGTTAGCTATCTCATTTAAATTATCTTGGTGACTTGACTTGTTCAGCACTGGAGTTTTGACCAAATACACAACTTAAATCGAGAAAATGCTCCTGAGAGTTATTGGTATTTATGACTTTTTAGGAGTTCTCACAGTGGTAGTTACCTGTGAATCAGCCTATGACAAACCGAAAACAGAAGGCCAGTTATGTTTAACACTATGTAAGTCAATGGTTTAGAGCAAGGCCAGCCCAAACACGCAGACATAAGTTATCAGAAAGCTATTATATAGATCTCCTGAAGTTGAATATTCTGTGGTTTCTCAGTAAAACTGTTATCAGTCTGCTGGGTCACAGAAGAAAAGGGGAGGGTGAACAAAAAATAACATTTTTAGCTTCCTGTAGATTTAGTTGTTACCCTGTCTCCCCAGGCAACACAATCTATATACCAAGTTAAGAAATTAACTCTGCTAGAAGCAAATCCAGAATTCCAAAAACATTTTTAAGTAGCAAAGAATTTACTAGTAGAGTTTGATAGAAAAATCCTTTAATCAAAACAAGTTTACAATGTTGACACTTATGGCTTAACTAGAATAAATCTGTTCAAATTTAAGTTGTATTAAGGACCAGATATAGTGTAATATCAATAGTTCCCTCAAAACAGTGGGTCCTGGTTCCATTGTAAGACCTCTCAAAAAGCAAAACTCCAATTGTTGAAATAATTCACACTTTTCATCTATAGATGAAAGCAATTACCTGAGAGGTCAAAAACATACAATGCATGTCACATGCAAACACTGGTATTAGTATTAAGCCTTTTTCCCATATTCATAGTTTTGAAACATGAGAAGTGTCTTAGCTACTGAAAACCACCAACTGACCTAATATTCAAAATATCTTAGAAATTCTATCCGCTAAATTACCCTTAAGTTTTGTTAACGTTGGCTTACCCTGACTTAAGTCCATATATATGAATATACAGACCATCGAAATACTCCTTTGTCTTACTGCCTCAGAGCAACATGTATTTCTAACTCCTTACAATTCTGTCACATGCAGGATCTCTAAATAATAATCCCCTTCTGATATAGCCTTGTTTTCAAATAGGTTAGTTTTCTTATATAGTATTTACTATTTACTGCGTAAGAATCATGGATTTTTTTTCCAATTAAAAAAATACTTAGTGACTTCCTTAAATGAGTGTGACTTCTTAAAAATTCAGAAACTTGAGACAGTTCTCAAAAATAAACTTTTATCATTTAGTTTTTAGTTTCAGCTACTAGTGCCTGTAAAGGATCTTAGATGGTAGAACCCTAAAGCCAGATTCATTCCTGTATAGACCTATTCTGCTTTCTGCAGGGAAGTCATGTGACTTCACTGAATTCCCAGCCATAAAACCTAAATTACCTTCGAAAGTTAACATGAGTTTTGTACCTCGTAGAATTGTCAGTTCAACGTCAGTTGGGTATCTAGTTGTCATACAAAAAGGCATACAGACCACAAATTGTTACAAAGCAGCAGGATAATAATGTAGCACAATGTAGACTGTGAGATTAAAATTAACTTTTGATAAAAGAAGTGAGTACTTGTATAGAAGTAACATTTTATCTACCATAAAAATGCATAACTTCTACAAAACCCACAAACAGTGAAAAGACAACTCTGGTAAATCCAATATTTGTAAAAACTATGCACAAAACCCACAGTATTTGAGAAAGAGGAAAGGTTTATACAAGTAGCAGTTTTAAAAATGTAACTTTTTTCTACTATCAATTACACGTTAACATACACACACTAATTGAAATTATGCTACAACCAATGTCTGGAAAAGCAGTTTAACATTTCCTAAATGAGTTTTCCCTCACACGTAGTGAATAATGTAGCTGTTAATACTGCACAAGTACAATTAGCAATAATGTTTAATTACTTTTAAACAAATATAAAGGGATTTTTCTCCCTCCAAACAAGTTTTCAACATCAAAACCTATGCTTATAAAAATTTAAAATTTTCAGCATTCTAAATATTTCAAATGAAAACCATTACAAACTTCTCAAATGTTCTTTATATTCCAGGTATGTCAACCTAATTATCTAGTGTAGAATCCTTCAGAGATATTTCAGTCTCTCTCTCTTCATTGGATGGCCTAAAGAAAGGAAAGAAAGGTGTGTCAACTGGGATTAGGGGCTCTTTTCCTTCAGGGGGAGGGGGAAAAACACATTAAATCTGTGCATTATGTTTTTAAGGCCACCAAAAGATTAAAGAAATAATAATCTTAACTTCCTTCTGTTCAAAATTTTATTTGACCATGTTGTGTCTTCTTCCTAAAGTAATACTGGGATCAAACACAAAAGAACTCAGGGAAGCATCATGGCCCAGGCCCTTTCCATCATTTCCAGCTTTAAAATGAATTCTCTTTGAAAAACATGAAAAGGTTAGATCTGTGATACCAACGCATTATAAACCTTAATAAAGAGAAGGGGTGACAGACACAGATGACAAGATTTCCCTCACTTTCAGAATTAGAAGGGATGCCTGATTCCAAGCCCTTCAAATGTGTAGCAGAACAAAGCCAAGACTTGGAGAACCCCAGTTCAGTTTAACTAGTTATTTAGAGTGGGTGCAGCAGAGAACAGCCTGTGATTTTAGTCTAATTTTTGTATTATTCTGTCAGAATTCAAGAAAGTATAAATGTAAGTCACTATTAGAGCTGCATCAGTGAAAGCAATCCAAAGAATAGTTATTTAAGCTGGAATCCTACCATCTAGCTCTAATCCTTTGAATACAGGCAAATTAACTGTAAATTGTATTTGTTTTTGCCTTTTTGATTTCCGTCTTGCTTCCTGAATTCGGGAACTGAGTGATCAAAATAGAATTCTTCTACAAATAACCTTGGAACAGCAATGTGACTTAAGAATTCAAAATCTACATTATGACCCGTTAAAACCTGTGCTCACTTTTTCTTACTGCTGGCCTCATGCTTGTCTTTGCTTTCTTCACTGCTGTCTCCATTGTGCTGTGCTTGGCTGCTGTCTGGAGCATCAGATCCTCCATTCAGAGTCTTTGAACCTTTAGACGGGTTCCAAAGGAAAAACCGTTAGAGCTTCTAATGCTTTCAAGATAGCCTCTAAAGAGTCAAAATAAAAAATAAAACCTGGCCCTGAGGTCTCTAGTACTTAATATACCTCATCTGAAACAACACTGTAGTCTTTTGGGTATAACTGAGGCACAGTAAGAAGCAGGGTTACTCTATATACCTATCCGTACAAGAACGGGGATTTTTTTTTTTTTTTAAGTTCTTTGTTTTGAGAGAGAGCCAGAGCAAAAGCACAAGCAGGAGAGGGGCAGAGAGAGAATCCCAAGCTGGCTCTGCACCGTCAGCACACAGCCTGACATGAGGTTCAGTCTCAGGAATGGTGAGATCGTGACCTGAACTAAAATCAAGAGTCGGATGCTTAACTGACTGAGCCACCCAAGCACCCCAGAAAGAGCATTTTTCATCTGACTATTCTATTTCTTATAAAAATGTGAAGCACAGTAAAAATTTTGTATTTCTCATTGGTATTTTATTTAAATTTTTTTTTTTTAGTGTTTATTTTTGAAGGAGACAGACAGTACGTGGGCTGGGAGGGGCAGAGAGGGAGGGAGACACAGAATCCAAAACAGGCACCAGGCTCTGAGCTGTCAGCACAGAGCCCGACGCGGGGCTCGAACCCACGAACTGTGAGATCCTGACCTGAGGGAAGTCCGTCGCCCAACCAACTGTGCCAACCAGGCGCCCCTCTCATTGGTATTTTAGAACAAAAAGTGTCAAATGTACTATTTACTAATGGACACGATTTTATGTCCTATTACTAATTAAATGATGAGGGCACTTTCTAACAAATCTCTAAGGAGACCTGAATCATCATTCCTTAATAAATGAGTAAAAAAAATCCAACTCCCTTTGAATATTTTTTCTACATTAAGCAGCTCCTAAGACATTTAATAACGTGGAATTGGGGGAAATGATAATAATACTGTGGTTCTAGGAGTCTGTCACAGAGGTACCCTAAAATATCTGTGGTGGAAATTGCGTATCTGGAATTGGCTCCTAAATTATCTTCAGGGAGGTCACAGAGAAGCCTGATGAGAGTAAAACAGCATTAATCGCAGAAGCTAGGTGATGGGGACCTGGAACTTCCTTTCTTGTCTACTGTGGGATCAGAAATTTTTCCTAATTGAAGTGAAAAGAGAATATAGTAACTGCTCATAGTATTATTACTAAACACTAGTATTTACTACTACATTAAGCTTGATGAAAATGATTTAAACTGAATAAAAAGAAAAACCCAAGTGTTTAACCTTAGCTTCTCTTTTTCTAAGTGCTTTATGAGACCTCTTCATCATTCAATGCAGAGAAGATATTAATGAAATTACATATCAAAGCCATTTTTAAAAAGCAGTCCCAGCAGCAAACAACTTATTATCACATACCTGTTTGTTCCTTTTCTAGCTTTTTGTTTGGCCCTTTCTTCCCTTGATCTTTGGTTTTATTTGCTTCCTCATGCTGTCTTTGTTCGGCAAGAGATTTATTCAGCACTTGTGTGATCACAGAATCTCCTTCACCAACCAAAAACATATTCTTAAACTTGTTATACAACATTGTGGACTTTTCCATGATAATCTGACTAACTTTGAATCGCCGTATCTGAGAAAACAAAATGTACACTCACAATTGTTTTCTTCACTGATTTTTAAAACCTTATTTCTTAACCAAGTGGTAATGAGAAAATTTTTAAAATCTGCACGATTCACGATCACTCACTTTTTTCAGCGTGGTGATCATCTCTGTGTGTTTCTGAGCTTGTTGCATCGTGACCTGAAGTGACGCAAGTTCATCCAAGGCCTCAATACATCTGTTCACGTCCTTCATGACAAAACAGTAACGTCATAACTGTTAATTACCACAGCCTGGATAATCTATTCCTAAAGATTACTTTAAAAATCTCAAACAAGGCAATACAAAATAACCATAACAGTCCCACTTCTTAAATTATCCATACTTATAACATCATGAGAGAACACGAAGCTCTAAAGGCAGTACTATATTTTTAAGTGAGGTATGAAACACTTACAAGATTATCAATTTTGAGTGAATTTTTAATTTCAGCATGTATCCTCTGAAGTCGAGAATCCATTGATGTTTCTATAAATTGAAATGTGAAACACAGTGAATAGTTTTTCCAAAACCCGTATTTCTGTATAAATCTACTAAGCAAAGCACAGTGACAAGACCTGGTGAATGTTTAAAAACGTTCTTAGTAATCTGCCCAGATCACTAAGAAGTTATTTGGCACATTTTAGTATTTAGGAAAGCAGCGTTCATCGTTTAAAGAAAAAATCACCTTCTAGCTGCATAGGTGTCTAAAATAAGCTGTCTGCATCCAGTAATTAACCCCTTTATGCCAATCCTTAGACAGCTGTTTCACCTTACACATTTAACCAAATAGAGAAACTATCTGAAACAATGAGATCTGTCAAAAATGGGAAAACCTCTAACTTTTGGCAATGTTACAAAAACATGATCATCAAATAATGAGCAATAAAACCGCAAGCATGACTCCTTATTAGCAAGTTCACCTGATTATACTTAAAATATACAAGGACTGTAGAATCTGTTAGGGATCTGAAAAAGCACAATTACAGGGGATTTGAGAACTCTTACGAAATGATTTAAAAACCTACACATGAAAAATTAAATATATATCTTCCTTTCTATGTATAATTTTTATACATCTTAGGAAGGGAAATAACTAACCTCGCTTCTTCTCCACTTTCTTAACTTCTGGCTTCTTTCCTTCATCTTTATTCTGCCTATCAAATGTTAACACAAATATTTCAAAACGTTGGAACTTTGTGACTGATTACCAAATGCCCACAATCCCTTATGTAAAAGCTAAAAAATTTTTAAGCTAGAAAATAGCCTAGATCACAAGGAATTGACTTGTAATGCATACAACTTTAGAATGCCACAGCATTAACTATAAACAAAAAACACATGTAAAAATGAACATGCTAAAATCTAGTGTTTCAGTGGCATCACAAATAATTTTAATGCTAGTCATGGTGAAACTTTTTTCCAATAGTAAATAGTGTGTTGCTTAAAGACCCAATTTCAGGGTCAGTGGACAAACATACCATAGTGGGAAAAGAATGCTTATAAACATTTCATGAATTCTACATAATTATTTTTAAAAGTAGTATGTCAAAACAGACTAACTTTTCCCACATCTCCAAGAGGGCAGACAGTTGAAGGAGTTGTTAACAGACTGTTCAAAGACAATAGTATTAAAACGGGGGTTTGGCCAATACATCAAACTTAAATGACATTCACTGACATTTACATACCATTATACAAAAGAAAAAGTACCATTTTACTGTAAATAACCCTTTAAAACAATTCCTAATTTCTAGTGTCTTGGCTTTGAGTTCGGGCCCTATTGTAAACCAATTGAAATAGACAAGAACAAAACAATATCTAAAAATCAGGTTTTTTTAAAAAAGACTTTATTTTAAAATTTTGGTTACAGTTTCATTTTTGTTTTCTTAACAAGTCTACTGTTTAATCTCTCAGGATTAAAAAAACAATTATTAAGATTCTAAAGAATTAAACAACAAAGGAATGTCAAGGGAAGGGCACAACTGCCCCCATTCTCTGGGGTATAAGAGCTATTCCAGTTTAACACCTAGCTTCAAAACAAAATGAATTTTTATATTTTCTAAGTGAAATAATGTACAACCACCATCTTCTAACTTTCAAACACAAAGCTTCACCTTAAGCTTGGAAAAAAAAAAACAAAACAAAACAAAAAAAAAAAACTTAACAGGAATGATGGCCGACCTTAGTATGTAGTGTGTACCTTACAGGATTTTTTTTTTTTTTTTTTTTTAACAATCATAACACAGTAATGCCATTAATGAAGTCCTCAATTTAGAATCTGCAACATTCTTCCATCAAGGGGGGGGAGGGGGGAATTCAGTCCAATGAGTCTGTCTCGAGATCTTCATCTCTTGTTTGCTCCACTTGTATTCTCTTTTCAGTAACTGGATTAATGCTTTGAGCCCAAAATGAGATATATTTTTTATTACTGTAGATTACATGTTGTTTGGCTGGGAATACAATACAATAAACTTTATTTTGCATAATGCATTTCACACAAGCTGCATCTGAAATGCTTTACAGAGCAAAACTGTCCAAGTACAAAGTTTTGTAATAACAGGAGAAGGAAAGAAAACACAAATATTAGAATTTGAGAAAGTTACATTCGGAGGACATTCAAAAAGAAACTGAAACACATAAAGATAACTTTGAGATACTGAAGAAGGGCCGGGCTAGATTTACTAAGCAACGACTAATTTTCTATCTTAGTTTGGGGAGCACAATAAAGTCAAAAGTAACAAACAGTCCAACAACTCTTCAGTGAAAGGATAGAAAAGGATAGGCAATAAAAAGTAACTTTAACATATTTACAGAAACGGTCAAGTCTAACAGACTAGAGGGAGTAACATTTCTGAGCTTTAGATCTTTGATGTCACTCCACTCAAGCAGCTGAAACTGCTTATGTATTATCCTCCAAACAACTAAGAAAGCAGATAGTCAAACGCTATACTTGTGAAGAGACTTTGGCTCACAACTCTATCTTATAAAGAGAAAGTACAAATTAATTAAAGAATTCATTACTTATCGTTAAATGTGTCTTAGTGACCTACAGCATGTTTTTAAAATCACTTCCATTAACAAGAAACCAAGTTTAGTCCGAATAATGCAAGACGCTTCGTAACAAAATGCTTTTCAAAGAAAACTCAGAAGTGACAGTCTAAAGATAACTAGGAAAACAAATGTAATAAGCACATGGAGTGTAATCATCACCAGTGCTATTTTCCTCCTAATAAAATTATGTTATAGAATAAAATTAAAGGGGAAAGAAATTCCCCACGGTAAGTGCGTATTGTCTCCAAGTATCAAAACTTAAGTCAGCTTGGAGCTTTTGTATCGCACACATCCAACTCAAACCCTGTCAGCCTCTAGATTTACTTTTACTGGCTTCTCGGGTTTCCAACTGTGCTCCTCTTATTGTTGCGGTTCTTTTGGGAAGAGGTCTGCTGGTGGCATGACAAGGATGTTTCCTTCTTCCTCCACCAACATATTATCACCACTTTCTGTATTTAATACTAAACAAGTAAACAGTAGAGGATGAGGACATTTTCAGCAAAGCCACTAATAGTTAAATCCTATCTGCACTTTCAGTTTAAATTAAAAATATTCACAAGTGATTACCTCTGAATTTCCTCCTCTTACTCAGCAAAGAATGAAGCCTGAAACATGATTATCATCATATATTGAAGACTGTTTTCTAACACAGGGGAGAAGTCACTTCTCTTAAAGGCTTCATCAAGGTCTGAAAAATGAGATTCTATCGTTTAAAAATTTCATGCTAATTTAAAAAATCAAAATTTAGAATAAAAAAATACTTACTGCTCCGTTTCCATCTGTTCCTCTTGCTTGCGTTTTCTATCTGCTGCTTCTTTCTCATGTTGGCCTTTCAACATATTCCTTCTATGAGCAGTCTGAAAGTTTCTTCCACCTTTTCTCTTCTGTTTTGAGGATTAGGATGAATTTAGTTAACTACCAAGTCAGTGACTATGATTACAATCTTGGGAGGAAAAAAAGCAACTGGTTTTCTTAAGGGACAAATACTTATATGACTGATTTTTAAAAATCTCAGAATTATACATGTTGCTGTCTAAACTGAACTTTCCCTTGCTGATTCGGGGAATTAAAATCTATTTCCTGCACTGCTGTAATATACTAAGCGATGGCCTTTGGCTCAAAGTATGTCAGGCTGTTGGCCTCCACACTGTGGTTCTGATTTCAGTACTGTTTACTGACAGGTACATTGCTTGCTTGGCTTCTCAAGTATTTGGAAATCAGGAAAAAAAAAAGAAAAAGAAAAAAAAGATTCACACAAACCAGGTCTGTAGATCTCCAAGGCTACATACAGTACTTATTCCTAAACAACTGTGGCATTCAAATACCACTGATAAAACGTACACTAAATAGGCCTGAAGAGTAGTTAAGAATTTCACTGTAGGAAATAATAAAAATCTACGTATAAATGCATCTCTTTTAGGTCTTCTCTCGTCACAGCTCATCTGATTAATTTCTACTTTTCTACCTTTTCTAGATAGGTGGGTTACTGGAGTAAACATTTGATTTCCGTATCATAATTGTGAAAGGTGAGATAAACTTAGAATTATAATAAAGTTTCAAGTATGGTTTTTAACACAGCTAATTCAAGTTTACTCAGAAAGGCAGAGAAATTCAGTTTTACTTTTAATCACATTCATACTTTCACAGATACTGAAAGCTTACGAGAGAAAAAGAACTACACAGGAAACCAAAAATAGAATTAAGTATTTTACTTGATAGTACCTTTTCACTTTCTTGATCATCCCCTTCCTCTTCAGAATCAGAGGTTGATGTAACCCCTGTTTTAGCTGAATTTTTTCTTTTGGATTCAACTTCTTTCTTCCCCTCTTTTTTGTCTGGCTCTTTTCTTGGCTTATCTTCTTCTTTCTGGCCCTCTTCATCCTTTTTAAGCTGCTTTTTAGGTTGTTTTTCTTCTTGCCCCTTTTTCTTACTTTTGTCTTCTTCAGTTACCCTATTTTTGAAAATACAGCAATGGAAAATGAATTTTTAGGTATCATTATTCATTGTCTTTTAGCCATACTCTCCCAATCAAAGAAGTATTTTGGCTAAAAATGAGCAATAATTTACTTAGACAAATTTAACATATCTTCCAGTAAAATACAAGTATCTTTACCATCCAGTAATAGAAAGAAAAGAACATCCTTTTCATATAAATTAGAAGACACAAAAATCATAGTGGCATTAAGGTAATAAAGTGATTTTCCCTTTGTTTTCCCAGTTTTTTGTCATGTTACTCATTCACTGAAAAAAAGAATACGGAGTATGACCTTCTGTGCCAAGATACTATTCTTCACTGTGGGGCCACAGCAGTATATTAGATGGGTGAAAGAGCCAGATCTTCTATTCTACATCATTATAAGAATAACAGATTTTAAAAAGAGTAGACTGGGAAAAATACAATTGTAGAAGTGAACTGGTTATGATCAAATACGGCCATTTTAGAATTCAAAGAAGTACTCTGCAAGGTAAAAGGCTCCCAAATTACGCACATAATGGTAAAATACATGGCCATTAAGCATAATGTCTAACGGTGCTAAATTCACTAGCAATAAGCATTCCCATCACCAGTGGATTTACAGACCTCATGAAAACTAAGTCAAAACTACCAAAACTGTTCAGTAAACGTAACGTTATCATTGGATGACATCTATGCTAGTTAATACAGCAGAAATAAATATGAGTATTTAGTATTTATGATACGATGTTAGGCTCTAGCAGAATCAAAGGATGCCAGTGCAGGGGCCCTTGGGTGGCTCAGTTGGTTGAGCATCTGACTTCAGCTCAGGTCATGATTTCCCGGTTTGAGTTTGAGCCCTGTGTTGGGCTCTGCACTTACAGCACGGAGCCTGGAGCCCACTTCGAGTTGTGTGTCTCCCTCTCTCTCTCTGCCCCTCCCCTGTTCATGGTCTCTTTTTCTCAAAAATAGGTAACATTAAAAAAAAAAAAAATGATGCCAGTGCTAACCACATAATTACTTCTATGGTGTATACATTCAATGAAAGCAACCCCATAAAAAACTACAACTTGAAGTTTCAACAGCTGTTTAAAAAATCTTTTTGGGGGGGCACCTGGGTGGCTCAATTGATTAAGTGTCCGACTCTTGATTTGGGCTCAGGTCATGATCTCTCAGTTTGTGAGATCAAGCCCCACGTCGGACTCTGTGCTATCAGCACAGAGCCTGCAAGAGATTCTCTCCCTCCCCTTCTCTCTGCCCTTTCCCTGCCCATGCTCGCTTGCTCTCAAAATAAACTTTTAAAAATAATAAAATTAAGATTGATCTTTTTTACTGTTGTAGGAATTTCAGTGAGATTTTCAAAAATTACACAATTATATCAATGGGTCTGAGAGGTGGAAGAGACTTCAGATCATATAATTGGTCCAATATCTCAGTTCCAAATCCACTGACCACCTATCAGACACTGCTTCCTTGAACTCTTAGGAGATTATTAAACTGGAAGAGAAAAAATTCACTTTTTAACCTCTTTAGAAATTTGTCTTACTAACAACCATTATTGGCTATGCTTATTTTCAAATGTCATATGGGTTTCCTCATCAATTTCTCACCGATGGAAGAAAAGGCATGCAAGTAAAATCATTTAAAATTTTAAGTTTTATATAAACTTTATATCTTAAGAGTGATACATACAGTGGAATACCATTTTTTTTTAAACAGATTAAGAAGTGTACAATAAGGTCATAAGAGATGGGATTATTATTTCAAGGGTTTTTGAACAGTATCAAAGCAGATTGCCACAAAATTAACCATCAGAGCTGGCTATAAACAAGTATTTTCCGAATGGTCCTCCATACCGCCTTTCACGAAAAACACTTCTCCACAGTAACAATTTCCCTTTTTACTAGGTCAAGGCACAGTAGGAAACTATTTGTAAATAGTTAAAAAAACATGTTAACGTAAGCAAAAACTACTGCAAATACAACCCCAATTATCTCAGTCGCTTATAACAAATATTTCTTACTTTACGTGAGAATTGTAAGATGGTTTCAGCTCTTCTGGGTTCTATACCACTGTCATTTCAGGACTCACGGCAAAAAAGCTACCACTAACACATACATTCTGTTCTCACGATGGGAGAGCAAAAGTATAAGAAAAGCTTACATAGTTAACTCTGCACTCCACACTGAGTTTATGCTCAGATGCTAGCATCTTAAGTTGGTTGTTACCAGGATAGATTTGATAGGGTACTTCAAGAAAGGAGTTTAAAAAAGGTAACAAAATGACAAAAGGAAAACCTAAAAATTCCACGGATTTCTGTGTTTAAAGTCACCTCCATCTTGTAAAAATTTCAAATTCAGAAAAAGACTAGGGTCAAAGATCCAATCAAGGGTATGAGCTGCCAGCCTCTCCTTAAGTATTCAAATTGGGCTACCGTGGTCCTTCAGATGAACAAATAGTTTCTAGGAAAGAGACCAAGGGGTTCTCAGGAAAATCTGTAAACTCAAAGTGAGTGTAAATTAAGTATAATAAGATAAGCATGTGGGGGCAGGGGGGCAGTGGGAATTTTTTAAGCAAGCCTGAGAAAATCCTATAAAAAGATCACTGGGCGGGGCACCTGCATGGCTCAGTTGATTAAGTGGCCAACTTTGGCTCAGGTCATGATCTCAAAGTTCGTGAGTTCAAGCCCTGCATTGGGCTCTCTGGTATCAGAGAGGAGCCCACCTCAGATCCTCTGTCCCCTTCGCTCTCCCTAAAATAAATAAATAAACTTAAATAAAAGACCACTAGGCATGAAGCTGGCTAAAATAAAACACACACTCACAACAAAGTATTATTAGCAAATGTAATACAGCCTGCATCAAGAGAAATTAATGGAGATCTAAAAAGGAAACTTGGGTCCCCCCAACTCCCTACAGCCTGAAAGCAGACGGAATCCTACCCAGCTGATGAAGGTAATATTTTCCAATGACCTTTTCAGACACATCTAAGGACGATACTGAAAAAGTAAACTGTCACAGGATTAGCTAAAAGCCACGGAGAGATATGGTCTGGCAAGAGACTCTCAGGGAAAACTGGGGCCTAATCAAGGGAACCTTCTTTATACCTAAAATGAGGAGATCTCACACTATTTTCCCAGAATTCTAGATTTCCTAGGGAACAATGACTACTCTATGCCTCTTAATCTTCTCCTTTCCAAACAGGAGTATTTATTTATTATGGTTCCCTGTCCCAGATCTAGGTGTGTGATAAAAGGGAGAGGGGAGCAGATACCTTGTGTTTTCAGTTCCTAAGTCTCCAGATCAAGACCTTGTATCAATTATGAAATCCTAGACTTTATACCTAATGCCACGATTAGATTAGGAAGGGAATGAATAAGATTTGGCATGTTTAAAAAGAAAAACTCATCTGCATGTACCTAATTTTTCACTACAGCAGTTAAAACCACGTTGTAATATTGTGCCAGTATTTTTGAGGATAGTTTAATAGCTAGCTTGGCAGTAAAACTCTTTAAACACATTTTAGTCAAAAAGTACAAACTTCCATGTTCTGTAACTAAAATGTCCTATAAAAGTGTTTCATATAAAACACTGTAAAAGCCCCTCTTAAATGACCAACACGCTTGAGCCTTCTCTATAAAATCTTTAAACATAAGAGCTAAAAAAGACTTTTGCCCTTTGTCTAAATATATACTCTCTCTCGTGAAGTTTCCACCCAGAAAAGTCATAACAATACCCATATGCAGAAAAGAAAGGTGGCAAGAAAAAAATTTTTTTTGTTGATAACTAAGTAGTTAGCATATCAAAATACTTTAAATTCACATTACAAAAGTAATTTTAGTAGGGTTTTTTTTTTTCTTTTTCTTTTCTTTTTTTTTTTTTTTTAAGTAATCTCTATACCCAACGTGGAGCTTGAACTCATGACCTGGAGATCAAGGGTCACATGCTCTACTGACTGAGCCAGCCAGGAGCCCCTTAGTAATATTTTTAAAAGTTATTCTAAAGGAACTAGAAAAGATTTGTGGAAATTGCTCCAAAAATACTTTGTCTAAAAATTCCTTGGGGCACCTGGGTGGCTCAGTTGGTTAAGCATCCAGCTCTTGGTCTCAGCTCAGGTCGTGATCTCACAGTTCGTGAGTTCAAGCCCTACATTCGGCTCTATGCTGACAATGCACAGTCTGCTTGAAATTCTCTCTTTCTGTGCCCCCCCCCCCCGTGTGTCTTTCAAAATAAACTTTAAAAAATAGTTTGCTTAAAAAAACTATATTGCCTAACTTCTCTTTTATAGATTTTACCCTGTATTATCTAAGTATCTTTATAACCTTGATATACCAAGAAAATGTCTTTAATGAAAGGATAATCACATCAGATTTTTATGGATTCCCCATCAATTTTTACTTTTTACACAATGAAAAACTTTTCAATAGTTTTTTTCCCATAATTTTTAGAATTACTAAAAAGTAACAGCAAATATCCTACATTAAAAATAAACTCACATGTCACTCTCTGAAGGGCAGGGCTGTTTTACCATTTTGGGTCTGCCTCTTGGTTTCGGAATCTTGACTTCTGTAGCTAACATTCACAAGGAAAAACAAAGTCAGTAACTACCCACTTTTCCTTTTAAGATGCAATTCTCACATATAAAGATTACAAATGGTATGTACTATAAGAATATCGGTTAGTGGTTTATTACAGATACTATCTTATTTATTAAGTTTTAAAGAAAATATCCCCCAATGATTCAAATGAGCAACAACAGAATATTTAAAAGGGGTCAATCAACAGAGTAATTTTCAATCTGTCCTTAGTATGTCTGAGAGGACTTCAAAGAACATCCTTCATTGTTTTAACAGGAATATCACAAAATTCAACTTTATAACAATACCACTTATAATCAATCTCCATATACATATTACAATACTGTATATATATGGTACATTTACATCTCTGAAAATCTGTATAATTCACTGAATTTTCTAACACCACTAATTTGATCCATTAAAATATTAAATTCCAAAATAAAAATTATGGAAACAAATCTCAGGATTTTTCTGGGTATTATGGATTTTCCCTTTTCAAAGAATCCTATTATGGAGTAGAAAAAAAATGGGCTCTATTTTGTTAATTTTCTTTGTTTTACTTTGCCTTACTATTAGAGACATATCCTTCCAAACTACAGTGAAGCTTATGCTTTCTACGGTGAGAGGTAAAATAGATCCATCATTCATGGAATTTCATCTCACCACAGCCTCATTTGCAGCTATTAGGAGACATTTAGGTAAAACAGAAAATGAAAACAGTCCCAAGCAATTATTTTAAATCTAAAAACTTTATCATAAAGCAGAAACCATGTTTATCTCCCTTGAAATGTATATATTATCCATAACCAATTACCTATCCACCTATTCGAAGGTATCTGAGGTACAACGCTGTAATGGTTTGAAATATTAATCACAAGCCAGAGATTTAAACATTAATAATCCTACCTGCAGGTCGCCCTCTTTTAGGACTCACTTTCAGATTAACAGATGCTGCTGCTGTTGTCACTACTCCTGCCTCCTCAGTTTCTACTTGTTTTTCTGCCTGAATCACAAAGATTTAATTAACTTACTTAGCAAACAGTAGGCATTTCAAATTTAATTCAACAGCAAAGATATCCCACTTTATGATACAAAGTTTACATATAACTGTAACTTGTACATGATTGTTATTTTTCAGTAGTGAACTCATCAGAGCGACATCCCCAAACACCACAACTAGCAGACTCTAGTGAACAATTCTAAGAAACAAAAAACATCAGGGGCACTTGGGTGGCTCAGTCAGTTAAGCATCTGACTTCAGCTCAGGTCATGATCTCGCGGTTCGTGAGTTCAAGCCCTGCACTGGGCTCTGTGCTGACAGCTCAGAGCCT